>NW_026261956.1:0-12989 GCF_016432865.1 Antechinus flavipes | reverse complement strand
TATCAGGGCCTTTCCAACCCGCCCCCAAAGATAAGGGGTTCAATTTACCTTTAGGAGAAAGGGATAAAATAAAGGAGGAAAGAATGGAGGGAGTGAGGGAGGTAAGAAAGGAAAAAAAGTTATCAGAAACAGATGTAAGAATGAAAGGAATGAAGGAGACAAGAAAGAAAGAGACAGAGAGATAGAGGGAGGGAAGGAAGGATAAGGAAAGAAAAAAAGAAACGAGGGAGAAAGAGAGAAAGAAAAAAGTTTTCCAACATTTTTCTAGGAGACAATTTTCTGTTGAGAAGTTAAAACAAATCATGATTAACTGGATTGTATTTCCTGAATTTTCCTTTGGTGAGGAGCAGAGGGCAGATATTTAAATCCTAAAAAGTCATATAGGCAAAGCATCACTCTTTATCTATACAAAGAAGTGAGGAAAAAATAGAAACAGAGATAGGGGAAAGAGGAGGCAGAAAGAAAGGGAGAAGGAGAAGAAAGAGAGAGAGAGAGAGAGAGAGAGAGAGAGAGAGACAGAGACAGAGACAGAGACAGAGACAGAGAGACAGAGAGATCTGGGAGTATGGTTGCCTAAGAAAAGAAAATTGCTATATAAAGAATAAAGACTAAGACTAAAAGAATAGACTAAGATATTTCAGGTTATGAAACAATCCAAACACAGCACAAGGGCTGGGCTTCAAAATTGGTGTCACAAGGTATCTCAAAAGAATTTGCAGGCTCAGGCCAATTTCCAAGTCAAGGGGAAAAGTTTATTGTAATTGTAATGTTAAAATGGATTAAGTTCCAAAAGAAGTTAGCAAAGAAGCAGAGGCAAGAAGATACATTTACAGGAAAAAGAGAGAACTCCTTCATGGCACTGTATGCTAATTTTTGGCTTGCTGGTGCAGTTTAGGAGTGGCCTGTTTCTGACTTTGTGTGCAAGTACAATACTCATAATTCTTGGGGGGAGAAAGGGGAGAAGACCAGACTGGACTAGGTCAAGTGGCAGATGCTTAATTTTGTTCTGCGCCTATATCAACTTTAAGTACCTCAATATTGTTGCTCTTTATTCTGTTATCACTAACCAGCTGACTGTTATCTGACAACCAGCAGTATTTATAGCCATAGCATCCTGGTCAAATAGAGTGGGGCAAGATAACCTGGAAATAGATCATTTCCAACTACATCACTCCCAAGGTCAGGTGGCCTTAGAGTCATTGCTACATCTTCCCTAGAAGGGGAGAGAGAGGGAGAGAGGGAGTGAGAGAGAGAGAGAGAGAGAGAGAGAGAGAGAGAGAGAGAGAGAGAGAGAAAGAGAGAGAGAGAGAGAGAGAGAGAGAGAGAGAGAGAGAGAGAGAGAGAGAGAAAGAGAGAGAGAGAGAGAGAGAGAGAGAGAGAGAGAGAGAGAGAGAGAGAAAGAAGAGAGAGAGAGAGAGAGAGAGAGAGAGAGAGAGAGAGAGAGAGAGAGAGAGAGAGAGAGAGAGAGAGAGAGTATGTGTGTGGGAGAGAGAGAGTATGAAAGAGTGTGTGTGTGTGTTGGGGGGGACAATCTTGTTCTTAACTATCTTCAGGTTTGAAAGAAAAGATATATACACATGGATATTTTCTAGAAACCATGTTTGCTTGTCCTTTTGTCTTCCACATAGAAACATTTAGAGGGCAATTACATACATAATGGTATTATATGTATTTGCATATTTATATCCTAGATCTTAGAGAAAACATTCTAATCTTGTTGCTTTCGTAAAGTGAAGTTTACTACTCCATTAAAAGTTTAAAAACTTCCATAAACTTTGAAACATTTTTTCATGTCACATCTTTGTTCTGTCTGCCTGCCTTGTTCTATATAGATATAGACATGTATATAGCTATATGTTGATCACACATACAGAAATGTGTGATTATGAACAAGGGAACAGAGAGGGCAAGCAGAACAATTTATTTACCTAGTTGCTTCTGCTTAGGAAATGAAACAAATCATGTGAGGGATGCAGAAGATCCTTACTCAAAATGATTACTCAGAGATCACTCAGTAGAAGGCAGAAAAGTTGTTTATTAAAAATGGATGAGCTGTCCCACTGTGAGATAAGAAAGAGGAAGCTAGCTCCTGGTAGGAGGGCTAGAGAAGTAGTAAAGATACATAGCTTTTATACAAGAGATTACATCACAAGAGAGCATTGAGAAGGGGGGGGGAGGCATCTAATTGGTTGTTGCTATTTAGAGAGAGTGGAATGGAAGGTTTCTGTTTCCCCGAAATCTCCTGATTTCCTGATTTCTAGGAAACAGAAAATCAGCCTTCAGGCTTAATCAAGCAGATAGTAGACAAGCTAATAGACTAAATATCAATAAATAGCAAATACCAATAAATGTCATCAGCTCAGATTAAGTAATATGTTTATAGCTGGCCAAGGCTCAAGTAAATATGAGCCTGCACATATTATACTGGTCATAGGGGAAACACAGAAATAATGAAAAGAAAATACAGAAAAAGAATTCATATATTCCTGTAAGTTCTTCACCTTATCTCTCTCTATTCCACACAATACCAAATTCAAAAAAGCAAAATGTAAAAGATTTAAGATCTTTCGTATTTGCATTGTATTGTAGTAACTCAAAGATGTTTGAGTATTGTAAAAAGATTTATCATTAAAAAAAAAAAACTTTTATACTTCACTCTTCTAGTTATGGAAAGTTGGTATGAAAGAAAGGAGGCAGCACATGGTTATACTGATACCAAGACTGTCCTTTCAAGAGAGAGGACTGGGAACTGAGTGTGGATCACAACATAGTATGTTCACACTTTTTGTTGTTGTTTGCTTGTATTTTATTTTTTTTCTCATTTTGTTCCTTTTTGATCTGATTTTTCTTGTGCTGCATGGTAATTGCAGAAATATATATAGAATACTTGTACATATTGAACATATATTGGATTACTTGCCATCTTGGGGAACCGAGTAGGGGGAAGGGAGGGAAAAATGGAACACAAGGTTTTGCAAGGGTGAAAGTTGAAAATTATCTATGCATATGTTTTGAAAATAAAAAGCTTTAAAATAAAAAATAATAATTAAAAAAAGAAACAGTAGATATACCAACAGGTAAAAACATAGATTTTACTATATTTAAGCATAGGTTCAGGCTTCCACAAAAAAATCCATAAATATTAGTATTATGAAGAGAATTTTGAAGACAAAATGATGTCAGAATGACAGAAATAATTATTTTACATATTGTAATCTTCAACATTTATTTGTTGCAGTTTAAGCAAATTAAAAGTTGGAAATCTGTCATGAATGTGGAACAAATCTATATAAACAGGGCCCTAATCTTATATGTTGCCTAAGGAATGAAATTTAATTAAGGAGGCTCCATAGGTAAATTAAAGTTATAGATTTTTACCATTTACAAGGTTTACAATGTGCTGATTCAGATGGGAGATATAACCAAGACCATAGGTAAATTCTTTGCATCCCAAGAGATGGGTTTTTAACTTATGTAATATTAACCTCCTAACTAGAATGAATGACTTTGATACTCAAATAATGAAAAAAAAAAATCTAAAAATCAAAAATAAATTATCACATCATTTCAAGTCATTGTATTTGTTTCTCTGCAGGATATCATCTCTGGAATGGGCTCTACCTCTTTGACAACAGAAGGGCCAGTGGAAAAAGCCATAACCCCTGGACCAAAGACAGGGTGCATCACCACCTCAGCTTGGAGCTTGGGGATAAATGACGATGGCAGCGACACCTACATGACAAAGGGTACTGCCCGAGTGAAACCTGATCTGTCCCTGATGTCCCCATAATGTCCATTTAGGAGCAAAAAACACCTGACTGCCCTTCCCTAGTTTCTTAGGGAAATGGAAGTAACTGGTGGTATCTAGAAGTGTATAGAGCCCAGCCTAAGCTTCCTCCTTAGCTGATCCTCTAGCAATCTTGAGATTACAGACTTGGACTATGCTCCTCCTCCTGCTTGACCCTTTCCCACACCTTTTTAAGTGGGAGCTTCCAATCGACAGTGATGGCACAGGGCCCTCTGGCACAATGGCTTCTGTTCGGCCAAGCTCTGAGCCATTCTTGGAAGTCCTTTTGATGTCAGGTTCGAAGTAGCTGAACCCTGTATTGTTCCAAGTCCCCCCTGACAATAGGAACCTAAAGTGACACTTGACATCCAGGGCCCCAGCCTTTGTCCATACCTAATCCGTGCTCACCTTTTTTTGCTTCTCAATTTGGAACTTGGAACGGACGGTGATGGCTTGGGGCCCTCTGGACAATGCATCCTTGTCAAGTAGAACTCGAGCTGTCTCTCGATGTCTCCATGATGTTATTGTCAAAGCACGTAATGGGTGGATTGAATTTCAGCAAGGAAATGGAAGTAACGGGTAGTATCTAGAAGTGTTTGGAGCCCAGTCTAAGCTTCCTCCTTAGCTGATCCCCTAGCAATCCTGAGGTTATAGACTTGGATCAAGGCTTTCTTCCCTAATCCACCTTTTCCAAATACCCACTGATTCCAGCATGGCAGGTCATCAGCCCCCATCCCCCTTCACAGTGAGAACAGAGATTTAAGCTTTATGGTTCCCACCCTATGGTCATTGAAAATGATTCTGGCAGCACAGGTGTTTGATAGTGTTTGACAGGCCAGATTTGGATGGGTAGGAGCTTCACTGATTCCTGCCTGTGTGGTCAGGCCAGGCTGTGGAAAAAGTGGCATGTGTCACTTACACAATTGTCTATACCTGCTTCTCCTTCCCTGAATATTGTGCATTTAAAAGTAATGGTTTCTTGTGTGTCTTTTGGGTCCTAACTCGGGTGACTGGGAGACACAGCTGACAAAGGAATGGGAAATTAAGGCCCCTTCTCCTGCTAAATGCAAGAGTAACCATTTGACATACATGAGGCAGGGGTGTTCATATTCTTTTAATGGTGCTTTCCTATTGCGACCTCTCACAATGTGCTCTCCAGGGTGCTCTCTGGGCCTAGGCTTTTATAGTGGCCCCGATAGCTGCCTTTTGTTTGTCGTCTACAGGAACCACTTTGATGCTGTAATATTTACATTTGTTCCAACAAATCTAAGGGGGTTAAGATAGAAGAGAAATTGGTAAAAGGGGGAAAATATTTGCAGCAAGCTTATCTGACAAATGTCCCACTCATTGCTGGTTATATCAACTCTCCAATCAAAACCATTCCATTTTTTTAAACAAAGTAAGTTCGTTTATTTGAAGTACTGTTGTCTCAGTGTTCAGTCTCAATGAAACAATAGCCTCTGGTAAAACCTGGAAAAATAGAACCCATCATCATCCTGCAAAAACACCTCCCATGTGGAACAAGTCTAGAGATGTATTGCGCCCCTTCTCTTTTTGCATTTGATGTCACTTACACATGTGATAGACGAATGATAGGTTTCATGTTCAGTCTTCTGGACTCCAGGTTTTCATTGCATTGGTCAGGGTTCTAAAGTATTTGCAAAGCTGTTTGTCTCTACAATGTTGCTCTGCATGAGGTGTCCTGGTTGTCATTCTGCTCTGCATCTATTTATAGAGAGCTTTCTAGATTGTGCCAAAACTTTCCATTTCATCATTTGTTAAGGGAAATAATGTTCCATGACATTCATATACCATTTGTTATTCAGCCTTTCTCCAGTGGGAACACCCCTCCCCCTGCATAAGTCTTCCATTTTTGTGCTTCTGGATCCTTTTCCTCTTTCCTTGATCACTTTTGGGGTATAGGTCTAGTATGGCTGACCAGTTCGGTAATTTGGGGGCTGGAACTCTAAATCAGTTTGTAGAAAAGCTCAACTGATCCACAGTGCCACCATTTGTCATTTTTTTGGCCTCTTTGCCAATCTAATGGGTGTCAGGTAGAATCTCAGAGTTGCTTTAATTTGCTTCTCTCTAATTATTTGTGATTCAGAGGATTGTTTTATCACTTGGATTTACTTTCCTTAAAAACTGCCTGTGCATATCTTTGTACCACTTACTTATTGGCAAATGTGTCTTCAGTTTTTAAAGTGGAATCATTTTTTTCAAATATCTGCAATTTGAAATTTATTGGAGTCTTGCTGGAAAGAACTTTTCCCTATTTACCAATTTTCCTATTAACTTTAATTACATGGAATCAGTTGTGTTCCTCATCTTCATTGTACTCAGCGATTGAGGCAGACACATTTTCATCCACTCACAATTTTGCTTCCATGTCTAACCTCCTTCCAGGTCTGTGTGAGCGGAAAAAAAACCTGCAGAAGTGGAAAAGGGGAGCAGAACCTGCTGACCTGCTCCTGGGATAGGAGCTTCCCCCCAGACTTAGGGAAAGAGCATTTCTCCTGTCTTTGTTGAATACTCTTTACTAGGATGACAATTATATCTGTGTGTTCTTATTTGTGTCTTTCCAGGATCAGTTTTGGAACGGGACACCCCGTGGAGGCACAGGGAGACTGACAGGACCTTTGTAGTCAGTTATTTTAGGATTATCTTGGGGATCAGTAAAATAAAGTCTTATTTTCTAACTCAGCAGAAATTCTTGTGGTTGCTGTGGTAGTGGTTTGAAATTTTCAATGAAACACAAAGTGTTTCAAAATGTGTTTGGGGTAGCTAAGAGCTGGAGTCTTGTTTGTGGAACATCCAAAAGAAAGTTGTCATTGGACTGGAGTATGTGGCAGAGAATATGGTGTAAGAGGACTGGAAATTTAGGACAGGGATAGGTTAATAAAGGGCTGTTTTTCCCTCCCCTGCTCCCTCCTGTATCTCCCCACCTAGGCTGCTGTTGTCACCAGCTCCAGCCTCCCTCTCCCAGCAGCCTCTACCCAGTTTCTGTTTCAAGCACCAGGTTCAGGATGTCCAGCAGGGTCATTTTATTTGGGAGCAGCAGAAGACTAGCTACCAAAGGGTACCCATCAGTTAATTGGCCATGAAGAGATGCTCCCTCCTCACAGCTGCCACCATGAGGCCCTCTGTGACCACATGGCTGTGACCCTGACCTCCTGCATCTCATCCTCATGTTCTGTGGTCCTCCTGGCTATTCCTCACAAAAGATATATAGTCCTCCTGACTTTGTACTTTTGCAAAGGCGAAAATGTCTATGTATAGAAGTCTCATCTTTCAAGACTTGGCTCAAGGGTGATTTTTTTTTTTTAGACCTTTACCAACATGTTTCTTTCCTACCCACCTAGCCCCCAGCTACTATTGCCTTCCTTAACCTGGAAGGTTGTCTCTCATCTCTGACCTAGTTTGAGTCTTTTGGCCACCCCATTAAGATGAAAGTTTCTTGAGAGCAGGCACTGTGTTTACATTTCCTATTGGGAAGAAATAGTTCATTAGAAATAATAAACTGATCAGTGGTCTCTCTTCATCAACAAAGATTAAACAAATGGAAATGTTTAATGCTGATTTGCTTAAGTACCTTTGGAAAAAGAGGTCACCTGACAGATAGTTCCTACCTTAGTGAATAATGAGGGGGTGAGTTCAAAATTTTGATCTCCTGTAAGATGTGAGACATTCCTCTGCCTTTAGCAATCCCAATAAAGGAAGCCATATATCTGGATCCCTATGGTTGATCTTAATGAGCTAGATCACCCTGAATCCTAATGGAAGATGCAAGAATCTGGGTTTTTGAAGGCAAAATGCACCTAGATTAGATTCTGTTTATAAGGTCTAGTGGGGTGGGGTCCTACTCAAGAACACAAAGCAGGGAATGGGAGCATCTGGACAATTGAATTTGTGAAAAATGTCCTTCACAGACTGACATAAGGGCTAGTCCCAGATTGAGGAGACAAAGGGAAAAACCTCAATTCTAATTTAATTGTTTATATAGTTTATCTTACTCTGCATCTCCAGCCCTTAGTACATAGCTTGTCACATGTATAGGAAAACCTGAATAAAGCCTTGTGTGATGATTTATAGGATTCTAATTTGTCAAAAGAAAAAAAAATTCAGTCCGTCTCGATGACACCTTAATTCTTTCTGGCCACTAATGCTTTTGTAGGTACTAACCATCTGTCATTATCTGAGATAATGGCAAGAATCACACCTTAGTTCTAGTTCCAAAAATGAGACTTTTCTCCTGTTCTCCCGTTCTTCAATAATTTATACAAAATCACTGGCTGTGCCAAAGCAGTCAACCCTCAATGGTTTCAGTGTCTGGTGACATGGAACTTGACCAGGTGCTCTTGCCCTTCTCCCTATTCCTCAAAACTTCACAACTACAATGTTGCAAGACAGCTCAAGTGACCACATGAGGTATATACCTCTATCCTGAACAATTCCGTCTCTGCCATTTCTGAAAGATGATCCTTGAGTCTGATACAACACTTCTCATGGAGGGCAGAAAGGTCAGTCCTCCCCAAGGCTGCCCATTCTGCTCAGGCCGATAAGCTCCTTGCTTAAAACCCTTTCTTTCCCCCCTTACTCCTAATCTTGTCCCTTGGGGCCAAGCAAAGGAAGATACTAGCTCTCTTGAAATTTTTCACTTGCAGAAATACCTTTGCATTTCCATCTTAATGGGAAAAATAAACCATGAAGTTTTGTGATGATTAAAACTAAAGGCTGTTGATTATCTGTCAAAAATCTTTTGAAAACTACTAGTATGGAATGTTGGAGGGGATGGAGGAAAACTGGGAAACTGATACATTGTTGGTGGAGTTATGAGTGGCTCCAACCATTCTGGAGAGCAGTTTGGAACTGTGATCATGGGGTTTTCAAACTGTGAATACCCTTGGATCCAGCAATGTTACTACTGGGATTATATCCTGAAAAGATCTTAAAGGAGGGAAAGGGACCCACATGTGCAAAAATGTTGGTGGGCCTCTGGACAACGCATCCTTGTGAAGTAGAACTCTAGCTGTCTCCCGATGTCTCTATGATGTTACCCTTTGTAGTGGCGAGAAACTGAAAATTGAATGGATGCCCATCAACTGGAGAATGGCCGAATAAGTTGTGGTATAGGAATGTTACGGAATATTATTGTTCTGTAAGAATTAACAGGATGAATACAGAGAGGCCTAGAGAGACTTATGTGAAGTGATATTGAGTGAAATGAGCAGAACCAGGAGATCATTTTACACAGCAAGAACAAGATTATACCATGATCAATTCTTATAGACGTGGCTCTTCTCAACAACGAGACGATTCAGACCACTTCAAATGATCTTGTGATGAAGAGAGAGAATGATACCCATAGAGAAGACTGTGTGAACTGAGTGTGATCATGTAGCATTTTCACCTTTTTTGTTGTTTGCTTGACTTTTTTTCTTTTTTTAAAAATTTTTGATCTGATTTTTCTTATGCAGCAAGATAATTATATAAATATGTATGCCTATATTTGATTATGTATTTTTACTATGCTTAACATATAGGATTACATGACATCTAGGAAGTGGGTGTGGGAAGGGGGAAAATTGGAACACAAGGTTTTTTTCCAAGGGTCAGTTTTGAAAAACTATCCTTGCATATGTCTTGAAGAAAATTTCATTAAAGTAAAATTTTAAAAAAAGACTACTGGTATGGATGGGAATATGAAAGAATTATGATAAAGTCATTGTAGTTCACCTAAGGACTCTATTCTAAGAAACCCCCTTAGGATTTCTTTAAAAATTGTAACAATCCCCCACATCCCTTCTCTTTGCCCATGAAGGAGTAGTAGTAATAGGGCTCCTGGGTAAATGAAAGAAGTTCTGGTATAACACTGCATGCCTCAGACCTTTCCCCTTTATCAGCTTCTACAAAAAGAGCTTTTTATCTGCGTGAACCCCAAGATGATTATTCAAAGGATTTCCCTTTTGTCTATTTCCCCTCCAAATATTTCCATCCTAGTCATCACATCTAATAGCCAATGTGATTGCTGGGCTTAATCAGGGTACATTTAGTTTTTGATTACATGAAGAATAAAAAAAAAGACCATAAGAATGTCCTACTGATGGAAGTCATTTTTAATCTAGCTAGAGAAAACCTGATTGTTATTCATGCAGTCAAGAGCAGTAGAGGAGAATTAAAACTAAAAGATGAAACATTATCACCCCTCAGTTGGGACAAAATAAATTCTATTTCTCCAAAGAGATTTACCTATCTCGGGACACCTGACATAGACAATCATAATTTTGTTTCATTTTTTTCCATTTCACAAAGTCTGTTTTTCAATGAATTGGTATCCTTTTCTTATCTACTTTGTAAGGAGTTGTATGCTTTTTCAATTTCATCAAATCTAGTTTGTAGGGAGTTATATGCTGTTCCCATTTCATCAAATCAATTTTTATGGAGTTTTCTTCAGATAATTTATGTTTTTCCCTTTTCCATATCCTCTTGCAAAGATCTCACTTCTGTTCCCCATTTTTGTTCTTTCTTTTAAGATCTTTTTTGAAATCTTCCAAGAAAGCTTTGTGAAATGGGGACCAGCTCATGTCTCTCTTTGGAGCTTCATCTGGAGTTGAGTTGCCTTTAGGAATCTCAGAATTTGAGGCCTGTTCATATCTCTCTCTATAAAAACTGTCTATGGTGAAAGTTTTTTGGTTTTTCGTTCATTTTTAAGGGTTAAGGACTGATCTTAAGGCAAAGGAGCAAGAGCTGCTTTAATTTTCCCTGGGGCAGTTCTGCTGATTGACTTTAGGTGCTGGACAATTGGGGTTAGGTCCCCTGTTCTTCCAGGGCTCAATGGTTTACAATTTGGCTTTTTGAGCAAATCTGCCAAACACCTGTTTGTAATGAGGACAGAGTGGCCTAAGAGGCTCACAGAAGATTCCCAGGTGCATGGTAGCTACAATACTTTGACTCCTGGCCCAGCTCCTTGCCCTGTCTCCCTGTGCTATTGTCTGGGCTTGGCAGACTCTCCCCTACCCAATTGAAACAAACCTGTTCTGATGTTCTTCCAAGGTATATTCTTCTGGGAATGTGTTATATTCCAAATATTTGTGGGTTCTTTGACTCCAAAACCAGTTTAGAGGCTTAAATGGCTGCTGGTTTGAGAGAAGGTAAGGGGAGGTCACAGAAAGTCTTGTCTGATCTCCATCATCTTGGCTGTGACCCCCCTACACACAATTTTATGTTTCACACAGAAGCTCATTAGCAAACGAGCTACAAGAATTTCAACTTATTTAGGGAATGAGACTTTATTTTACTAGTCTTAGAGATCATCCACCAGAAGGTCCTGTCAATCCAAAGGCTTCCATATAACTTAGACCTATTCTACAACAATTTCTTTAAAAAAAATGAAAATGACAACTCATTGCCAGCTGATGTTAATGGCTATATCCAAATCTACTAAGATAGAGAATGTTCAAAGAAGATAGATGAAAACCTTACTTACTATAGACTATAATGGGAAACTTCCTATCCTAGGAGCAGTAGGTTATCAGGGCCTGTTTTGTGAGTAGTTTTTTTTGTCTTTTTGTGGGGAAAGGTCCTTTGTTCACATGGAGCCCTAGAGGGCCATTAGATGGGAACAAATAGTGAGCAAAGAAAAAGCTTCTGGCTCAGGAGTGGAAAACAATGTTTATGAAGAACACAGGTCAACCTCATTGAAAAGAGGTTTTTGCTCTCTAACCTTCAGCTTCTTCATGCGCCAAAACCTACCAGATATGAAGGGAAATCAGATATGTCCCCCAGAAAATCAAATGGCCCCTTCTCAATCCATGGATTCCCCTAGACCCCTTATTTGGTGACCATCCATATCTCTATCCTCTCAGAAAGAAACCACTGACAAGTAGTCATCAACCTGTTAGAGTAAATAAATAGCTGTAGAAATAAAGAGTGATATCTTTGAGGTTCCCTACCTATAATGCTGTCAAAGTATTTTCAAGGTCCACCATTCCCATAAACACAAAAGGCAAGTTCACACATTTCCTATAGTTGGAGGGACTGCATCTTGTTGACCATCATGTTCCATCAGGGAGGAGAAAATGGCATATTAAGCTGTGAATGCCTTTTGTGCCTCCGGCGCCTAGGGATGCTGGTGTTCAAGGTGGCTATTCAATACATTCCAGGTGAGTTTATACATAGAAGGAAAGGTTTGTGTTTTTGAGGGCCTGAGGGTGGGGGGACTAGAGGTCTCGCTAATAGAACTCGAGAGGCCATGGAATGCCAAGGGTGACGGCTCCCCAGACAAGTTGAGAAACGTGCCCCTTAAGGATGGCCAGGGGAAAGGCCCGGCCAGGGTACAGAGGGCCGGCCCCTCAGAATCCTGCTTCAGTCAGACACGTGTTGCACACAGCAGCCTTTCCTGCCAAGCAAGAACTCATCATGCACCTCAGTGCGAGGCCGCCTCGTACCCCGGCTCGGGGCTGTGGGCCGTGTGGGGATTTTTTCCCCTTTTGTGAGTGAAAAATAAGGACAGTCCCATTGGCTGTCGATCCTTTGGCCCAGAGGAGCCCCAAGGGCAAGCGGAGGAGAATAAAAGGAAGGAGTGCTTACTCTAACATCTTTCTCCTTTTCAGCAAGGACAGCTCCTTTCGTCCCGGGAAGGCCCAAGGAGAATCCACGGAGGAACGGAGGAACGGAGGAACGGAGGAACGGAGGTGGGCAGCACCCATGGCACAACCAATTGGCTGCAGACAAAAAAAGGCAAGGCGCGCGAGGATGGCCGAGCGCTCCTTTGGAAAGCGATGGGGACGAGAAGCGGGGAGAGGCGGCGTGTCTCGAGCCGGTATGTGGCTGGCCCCAGAGACCCACCCAGCCAGGGTACCAGGTGCGGGCCCCTCAGATTTCTGGTCAGTCAGACACGTGGTTGCACGCAGCAGCCTTTCCTTCCAAGAACTCATCACGCACCTCGGTGCAAGGCCGCCACCTACCCTGGCTCGGGACCATCGGGTGGCTTGGGGATCTGTCCCCTTTTGGATTAGGGATTAGTTCATTCCCATGGGACCTTAATGATTTTCGTAAAAAGGGAGTCACGACGGGTAGAGGAGCGCGAATAGCGGGCTTGACTGCTTACTCTGGCGACGGTCCGCTTTTTCAGAGGGCTGGCTCTGCGCCGCACAACCAACGGGCCGCGGACAAAGGAAGGCGAGGTATGACAGCGTGGCAG
>NW_026261955.1:0-12986 GCF_016432865.1 Antechinus flavipes | reverse complement strand
TTTGTGAGTGAAAAATAAGGACAGTCCCATTGGCTGTCGATCCTTTGGCCCAGAGGAGCCCCAAGGGCAAGCGGAGGAGAATAAAAGGAAGGAGTGCTTACTCTAACATCTTTCTCCTTTTCAGCAAGGACAGCTCCTTTCGTCCCGGGAAGGCCAAGGAGAATCCACGGAGGAACGGAGGAACGGAGGAACGGAGGAACGGAGGTGGGCAGCACCCATGGCACAACCAATTGGCTGCAGACAAAAAAAGGCAAGGCGCGCGAGGATGGCCGAGCGCTCCTTTGGAAAGCGATGGGGACGAGAAGCGGGGAGAGGCGGCGTGTCTCGAGCCGGTATGTGGCTGGCCCCAGAGACCCACCCAGCCAGGGTACCAGGTGCGGGCCCCTCAGATTTCTGGTCAGTCAGACACGTGGTTGCACGCAGCAGCCTTTCCTTCCAAGAACTCATCACGCACCTCGGTGCAAGGCCGCCACCTACCCTGGCTCGGGACCATCGGGTGGCTTGGGGATCTGTCCCCTTTTGGATTAGGGATTAGTTCATTCCCATGGGACCTTAATGATTTTCGTAAAAAGGGAGTCACGACGGGTAGAGGAGCGCGAATAGCGGGCTTGACTGCTTACTCTGGCGACGGTCCGCTTTTTCAGAGGGCTGGCTCTGCGCCGCACAACCAACGGGCCGCGGACAAAGGAAGGCGAGGTATGACAGCGTGGCAGAATGCCCCTTGGTCTTTTGTGGGGCTATATTTTTGGAAGCAATTGTAGAAATTACTGGGGAAAATGTCTGGAAGAATAGACTCTAGTGTTGTTGCATTTTAAGGTGTGGACTTTGAGTAAAGGTGGGAACACAAGCCTTGTCTTGTTTAGTTCTACTTAGTACCTTGTTTCAGGTTCTGGCCAAAACAACTTCTTGTAAGATTAGATCAACTCTAATTACTTAGCAGTTAGTAAGGATTCCAACATCTCCCCCTTTATTTTGTTTTAAAACATAGGGGGTTTCTGAGGGGGTACACATAAATCCATCAATATGGGCCAGAACTTTGTAACAGATATACATGGTATACATAAATCCATCAATATGGGAGGCATTATACATAATTTACATGAGCACATAGCAATATAACACAGGCTAGTAGTAATGTAACAAATAACAAGAATCAATCTGAAAATTTACACATGTCCATAAGTCCTAGAAACAGTCCAATAGGATTCCATTGTCCATTAGTTCATGTGCCAGAATCTAATAATTCTTATGAGCACAATCAGCAACAGAACACCCGATATTTCTTGGGTCTTCTCCTTTGTTTCAAGGTCTGCTCCATCTTTCTGCGATGGACAAGGCGAATGCGGCTCGTAGGCACCCATCTGATTCCTTCTCCACCTGTAGAGATGCAAGCAAATCCTCTCCCCCAAGCAGTTAGTCTATCTGGTCCCTTCCATTCACCACTTTCTGGGTCTCTCCACATCACCTGGCGATTATCTAAAGATAGTGGAGCTGCTCGCACTGGACACTGCTCTTCTGGTGGGTTATAAAACCTGTCTGCTGGAGCCAGTGCATCTTTATCAAAGATTAAAAAATTAATGGTATAGAGAACTAAATTTAGAAGTTCTCTAGGGTTACCCGTGGCTCCTCCTTTCTTTTGTTTTTGGAGGAGTGTCTTAATGTCTCTGTTTCTTCTTTCTACTATTGCTTGACCTTGAGGATTGAAGGGTATGCCAGTAGTGTGTAGAATCTTATATTGTGCACAAAAGTGTTCAAAATGTTTGGAGGTATATGCCGGTCCATTATCTGTTTATTTCTTGTGGCACACCCATAATTGCGAATGCTTGAATGAGGAATTCAGTGACCACTCGGGCTGTCTCTTTTGCTGCTGGTATGGCAAAAGTGAATCCTGAAAAGGTGTCTACCACAACGTGGATAAAAGACAGACGACCAAAAGATTTATAATGAGTCACATCCATTTGCCAGATTTCATTGGGTCTCAAACCACGAGGGTTCTTCCCTGGAGGCAGTGTAGGAGCGTGGAAGGGAAGGCAAGCTGTACAGCTTTTCACTATGCTCCTAGCTTCTTCTTTTGTAATCCCAAACTGTAAACGCAAAGCTCGAGCAGCCTGATGGTATTTAGAATGGGATTCCTGGGCCTCCTGAAATAAAGGCGTACTGGCCAACATAGTAAAAGGCTATCTGCCTTTGAATTTCCATCAAAAATAGGACCTGGAAGTCCACTATGTGAATGGACATGCAGGATATAAATCTTTCCTGGATGCTTTCTCACTTGCTCTTGAAGTTCCTTAAAGAGCTGATATATATTAGAAGCTGCAAATTTTATTTGGGCTGTGGCAATTCTTTGTACCACACCTACTGAATAGGCTGAATCAGATATTATATTTATGTCGCCTGGGTAATAAGTGAGAGCTAGCATGATCGCATATAATTCGTTCTGCTGAGTGGACTGAAAAGGAGTTCTGACTACTCTTTTTACAGTTAGATCATGAGAGTATACAGCACAAATATTTTGTTTGGCTGCGTCTGTAAAAATGGTTGGTCCTTCAAGAGGAACCTTAGAAACCTTCTCCTCAAAAATCCATTGCCAATTATGCAGTAGTCTGGTTATCTTTAATGGAGATCCATGTGCAAAATTTGGAGCCATGGCCAATAAAATCTGCCACTCTGGATGGTTTCACAGCATACATTAATTTGTGCATTTGTATAGAAGGTATATATCTTGTCAGGTCTTGTCCCAGATAATTGTACTGCTCGCTTAATGGCCTTTAATAGAATTCTAGCCACAAGCACTGGGTAGGGGTTGCAATTGATTGGTAGTTAAACCCAATACTGGACGCATCCATTGGATATCTCCTATTAATTTTTGGAAATCATTTAAGGTGTTCAACCTCTCTGTTCTTAAAGACAGTTTTTGTAGTGTAAGTGCCTTAGGATATATTTCATATCCTAAATATTGAAAAGGAGCATGCCTTTGAATTTTTTCTGTAGCGATATGAAGTTTGTAGTATCTTAGTGTTTCTATGGTTTGTTGTAG
Organism: Antechinus flavipes; assembly: GCF_016432865.1. NCBI lineage: Eukaryota > Metazoa > Chordata > Mammalia > Dasyuromorphia > Dasyuridae > Antechinus > Antechinus flavipes. The sequence goes on along the minus strand of NW_026261955.1, from coordinate 9,949 downwards.
ACATGCTTCTAGAATTTGTTCCTTAGGTGCACATCCCAATATATCATCCATATAATGTAATAGCATAACTTTTGGAAATGCTTTTCTTATTGGAGCAAGAGCAGCAGCAACATATATTTGACACATAGTGGAGCTGTTCTTCATTCCCTGTGGCAAAACCGTCCATTCATATCTTTTATAAGGCTCAGCTAAATTGACACTGGGCACCGAAAAGGCAAATCTCTTCATATCCTCCTTATCCAGAGGAATGGAATAGAAACAATCCTTAATGTCTATAACCCAAAGAGGCCATTCTCTAGGAAGCTGAGTAGGAGATGGAAGTCCAGGCTGAAGAGTTCCCATAGTTTCCATCTGTCCGTTCACTTTTCTTAAATCAGTGAGCATCCTCCATTTTCCCGATTTCTTTTTTACAACGAACACTGGTGAATTCCAAGGACTTAGAGAAGGTTGTAAATGCCCTTGTTCAAGCTGCTCCTGTACTATATCTAATAAGGCCTGAATTTTATCGCTACTTAAGGGCCACTGTTCTATCCACACTGGTGTATCAGTTTTCCATTGGATAGGAATAGGTGAAAGTGTTGGCAGGCCTTCAACAGCAGCCCTGCTTAAAAAACCGAAGTACTCATTTTTAACCCCAATTGTTGTAAAACGTCTCTTCCCCACAGATTGATGGGGATTTTTTCAACTATAAAAGGAGTAAAAACTCCTGTTTTGCCTTCAAAAGTCCATCTCATAGGGGCAGCACTAACTTCAGCTGCTATTGATCCTCCTACTCCAGACATATAGGTATCTGCTTTAATCTTTGGCCAGTGACTGGGCCAACTGGCACCTCTAATAACTGTACGATCCGCACCTGTGTCTACCAATCCTTCCAATGGTAGGCCATTTATATAGATAGTGAGCATAGGTCGGTCAGCCGTTACTGCTGCTGTCCAGTATATTTCTGGTTTTTGTGGTCTGGAGTCAGAACCTGGGTGACTATCACGAGGCTGCTTATTAGGATCCTGTATGAGTAAACCTGATGCTACTACGTCTCCTGGGTGATAAGTCACACATTGACTACCTGTATTAGTGACTGGGATATTATCTACACATTCCCCAGTTTCCTACATCAGTGTGTGGATGGACACTGTTTTGTACATACAAGGAGGTGAAATGGTCAAGCCTACTGTGCCTGGAGGCTATATTTAGAAAGTGAGATTATTAGATTAGACTACTGTTAAATTCCATCTTTTCAAATCACATAATTTATTATTTAAATTTTTGCTCATCTCACTCTGGCACTCTACAAAATTTAAAACAGAAGTAAGTTCATAGTTGTGTGTATTTAATCCAAATACAGATTAGGATATTAAAATACTCATGTGGAAAGAGCAATGGATGACAATCCCTTGTGTACAATTTGAAAAGTTATTGGCATAATTGTGTTTGATCTCTTGGAATAAGAAAACTCTCAATACCCAGAAAATGCAGGGACATGAACAAAGAAAGGACAAAACAGGACCAAAGTCAATCCAAATCAAATATTCCCTATAAAACTGAAGAAACCTAAGTCCCTATTAATAGTACAAAGATAAGAAGCACAACTAGAAGAATAAGTGACCAGAAATAAGCCCTACCATAAAAGCTATTTAGGTGACAGGGATGGCCAAGACACAAATCCAGATGAAGAGAATTATTCTAAGCATCTACAAGTTAAATTTCAAAGAAAGACAGAGCTTGGGGACCATATTCAACTAAAATTCCTGGAAAAAAGGAGTTGTTTTATATAAAATATAAAAATGTATATGTATAAATGTTATTAAGGTAAATAAGATCATTAGAAGATGAATTGAATAAGAAATGTGAGCTATGAATAAAAGATTTGTAAAAAGAATAAACAGTAGAGCTACTTCCCAGATCAAGATAGTGGAGTAAACAGTGAATCTTTCTAATCCCCCTAAAATCACTTGCAGGCAAGCATAAAATAGTGCCCCAAGCCAGGTCTTGGTAAATGGTAAAAACAACAAAGGCATTTTAGCCTAGGAAACATGAATCATAAGCCAGAAAGGTTCCTCAAACTTGGGTAAGAAAGAGGAGATAGAGTGCAATCCCAAATAGAAAGGTTCCTTGCAAGCAAGCAAGAAGCCCCACCTCAGCAAAATCAATAGGAGATTCTGAGCACCAAGGTAGTACAGCAGGCAAACTCCCACATCAGGACTTTCTATGTGCTTTGGCAAAGCTAGGGGAGTCTACAAACTCTAGGTCCTGAGAATCTTTACATGTTCCAGCACCAGGTAAATGGTATCCTCCACTGGCCAGACCTTCATATGGTTCAGCACAGCAACAGTCAATTAGGCACCTCCAAAAGTCAGACCTCTATGTGGCTCAATGCAGCTCCAGGGAAATACAAAGTACCCACCTGGGCTTCAGCTCATGTCAAGTACTACCATTAGGATCCCAGCTTAGCATCAGGTAAGCTGCCAGACTCCTGTATCCCCCAGCAGCACCAGTTAACCTTCACTCTACCATTTAGCCAACACTAGACAGTAGGATCACTCCTGGGCCTAGATAAAAAAAAAAAAAAAAAAAAAAAAATTAGTGCAGCCTTAGATAAATTAGTGCAATCAGGACTTTTAGCCACTACTAAGCAAGTATCCCTTCCAAGGAGGGAGCAGAGCTAAAATTTAAATGAAAGGAAAAAGGCCAAAAGAGAAGGAGAACTTGAAAGTAAGAGAGAAGAGCAAAACATTGACAAGAAAAACAAAAATCTGACCATATGAAAGCATTGTTGTGACATGGAAGATCAAGACACAAACTCAGAAGAGGCTAACAATGTCAAAATATCCAGAGACAAAATCCAAAAAACAAACAGACAAACAACAAACGATACAAAGGGAAGTGATCTCAAACCCACAATGAACTAATAGGAGAGCGCACAAAACAGTTTAAAAATCAGTTAAGAATGGTAGAAGAAAGATTGGGAAAAGAAATGAGAATGATGTAAAGAATTATGAAAAAAAAAGTCAACAGATTAGGGAAAATGTTTAAAAATTAGAAGTGGCCAAATGAAAAAGGACACACAAAAATCTACTGGGAAAATCAACAACACTTTAGAGGGTAAAAATGGCCAAATAGAAAAGAAAGTACAAAATATAATTGAGGAAAACAACACTTAAAAGTTAGAATTCAGAAAATGGAAGCTAATGCCTCTGAGATATTAAGAATTAATCAAATTCAAAAGAATGAAAAAAAAGTAGAAAAATGTAAAGTGCATCATGGGAAAAAAAAACAACTGACCTGGAAATAGATCCAGGATACAATGTCAGAATCAACACTCTCTGAAAACCATAATCAAAAGGAGGACCTGAAAAGAACCTTCTTAAAAAATATTAAAGAAAATTGGTCTGATGTCCTGGAATCCAAAGGTAAAATAAGCACTAAAAAAAATCCACTGACCTCCATAGGAAAGACCACAAAAGAAATTCTCCAAGGAATATAATAGCCAAATTTCAGAACCATCAATCAAAGAAAAAAAAGAAAAAATCAAATAACCAGAATGAAATAATCACAATCAGGACTAAACAGGACCCAGCAACAACAACATTAAAGGACCTTATGTCGATGAACATGATATTCTAGAAGGCAAAGGAACTAGGACTCCAACCAAAGATCACCTAGATGACAAAGTTAAGCAAAATACATCAAAGGAAAAATAGTTATTTAATGGAATAGAAGGATTTCAAACTTTCTTAAAGAGAAAACCAGAACTATTTGACCTTCAATATCAATACCAAAAGAAAGTATAAAGAGGTAAAAAGAGAAAGGAAAACATTTATCAGTAGAGCTAAACCATTTACATTCATACCTGGGAAATTAATGATGGCAATTCTCTTTTTTTTTTTTTTTTTTTTTTTTTTTTTTTAATTTTTTTATTTAATAATTACATTATATTTACACTCATTTCTGTTCCGATTTTTTTTTTCCCCTCCCTCCCTCCACCCCCTCCCCTAGATGGCAAGCAGTCCTTTATATGTTGGATATGTTGCAGTATATCCTAGATACAATATATGTTTGCAGAACCGAACAGTTTTCTTGTTGCATAGGGAGAATTGGATTCAGAAGGTATAAATAATCCGGGAAGAAAAACAAAAATGCAGATAGTTCACATTCGTTTCCCAGTGTTCTTTCTTTGGGTGTAGCTGCTTTTGTCCGTCATTTATCAATTGAAACTCAGGTCTCTTTGTCAAAGAAATCCACTTCCATCAAAATATGTCCTCATACAATATCGTTGTCGAAGTGTATAATGATCTCCTGGTTCTGCTCATTTCACTTAGCATCAGTTCATGTAGGTCTCTCCAAGCCTCTCTGTATTCATCCTGCTGGTCATTTCTTACAGAACAATAATATTCCATAACATTCATATACCACAATTTACCCAGCCATTCTCCAATTGATGGGCATCCATTCATTTTCCAGTTTCTAGCCACTACAAACAGGGCTGCTACAAACATTTTGGCACATACAGGTCCCTTTCCCTTCTTTAGTATTTCTTTGGGATATAAGCCCAATAGAAACACTGCTGGATCAAAGGATATGCACATTTTGATAATTTTTTGGGCATAATTCCAGATTGCTCTCCAGAATGGTTGGATTCGTTCACAACTCCACCAACAATGCATTAGTGTCCCAGTTTTCCCGCATCCCCTCCAACATTCATCATTATTTTTTCCTGTCATCTTAGCCAATCTGACAGGTGTGTAGTGGTATCTCAGAGTTGTCTTAATTTGCATTTCTCTGATCAATAATGATTTGGAACACTCTTTCATATGAGTGGTAATAGTTTCAATCTCATCCTCTGAAAATTGTCTGTTCATATCCTTTGACCATTTATCAATTGGAGAATGGCTTGATTTCTTATAAATTTGAGTCAGTTCTCTATATATTTTGGAAATGAGGCCTTTATCAGAACCTTTAACTGTGAAAATGTTTTCCCAGTTTGTTGCTTCCCTTCTAATCTTGTTTGCATTAGTTTTATTTGTACAAAGGCTTTTTAATTTGATGTAATCGAAATTTTCTATTCTGTGATCAGTAATGGTCTCTAGTTCATCTTTGGTCACAAATTTCTTTCTCCTCCACAAGTCTGAGAGATAAACTATTCTATGTTCCTCTAATTTATTTATAGTCTCGTTCTTTATGCCTAGGTCATAGACCCATTTTGATCTTATCTTGGTATATGGTGTTAAGTGTGGGTCCATGCCTAATTTCTGCCATACTAATTTCCAATTATCCCAGCAGTTTTTATCAAATAATGAATTCTTTTCCCAGAAGTTAGGGGCTTTGGGTTTGTCAAACACTAGATTGCTATAGTTGACTATTCTGTCTTGTGAGCCTAGCCTTTTCCACTGATCCACTAATCTATTTCTTAGCCAATACCAAATGGTTTTGGTGACTGCTGCTTTATAATATAATTTTAGATCAGGTACAGCTAGGCCACCTTCATTTGATTTTTTTTTCATTAATTCCCTTGAGATTCTCGACTTTTTATTGTTCCATATGAATTTTGTTGTTATTTTTTCTAGATCAATAAAATATTTTCTTGGAAGTCTGATTGGTATAGCACTAAATAAATAGATTAGTTTAGGGAGTATTGTCATCTTTATTATGTTCGCTCGGCCGATCCAAGAGCACTTAATATTTTTCCAATTATTTAAGTCTGACTTTATTTGTGTGGAGACTTTTTTATAATTTTGCTCATATAATTCCTGACTTTCCTTTGGTAGATAGATTCCCAAATATTTTATGGTATCAACAGTTATTCTGAATGGAATTTCTCTTTGTATCTCTTGCTGTTGGGTTTTGTTGGTGATGTATAAAAATGCTGAGGATTTATGGGGATTTATTTTGTAGCCAGCTACTTTGCTAAAATTATGAATTATTTCCAATAGCTTTTTGGTAGAATCTCTGGGGTTCTCTAGGTATACCATCATATCATCTGCAAAGAGTGATAGTTTGGTTTCCTCATTGCCTACTCTAATTCCTTTTATATCTTTCTCGACTCTTATTGCCGAGGCTAGTGTTTCTAATACGATATTAAATAATAATGGTGATAGTGGGCAACCTTGCTTCACTCCAGATCTTACTGGGAAAGGTTCCAGTTTTTCCCCATTGCATATGATGCTTACTGATGGTTTTAAATATATGCTCCTGACTATTTTAAGGAAAAGTCCATTTATTCCTATGCTCTCAAGTGTTTTTATTAGGAATGGATGTTGGATTTTATCAAATGCTTTTTCTGCATCTATTGAGATGATCATGTGGTTTTTGTTTGTTTGGTTATTGATATAGTCAATTATGTTAATAGTTTTCCTAATATTGAACCAGCCCTGCATTCCTGGTATAAATCCTACTTGGTCATAGTGTATTATCCTGGTGACAATTTTCTGTAATCTTTTTGCTAATATTTTATTTAAGATTTTAGCATCAATATTCATTAGGGAGATTGGTCTATAATTTTCTTTCTCTGTTTTCAGCCTACCTGGTTTAGGTATCAGTACCATATCTGTGTCATAAAAGGAGTTTGGTAGGACTCCTTCAATCCCTATTTTTTCAAATAGTTTATATAACATTGGAGTTAATTGTTCTTTAAATGTTTGGTAGAATTCACATGTAAATCCATCTGGTCCTGGGGATTTTTTCTTAGGGAGTTGATTGATAGTTTGTTCTATTTCTTTTTCTGAGATGGGACTGTTTAGGATATTTACTTCTTCCTCTGTTAGTTTGGGCAAGCTGTATTTTTGGAGGTATTTTTCTATTTCATTTAAGTTGTCGAATTTATTGGCATAAAGTTGGGCAAAGTAACTCCTAATTATTGCTCTAATTTCCTCTTCGTTAGTGGTGAGTTCTCCCTTTTCATTTTTAAGACTAACAATTTGATTTTCCTCTTTCCTTTTTTTAATCAGATTTACTAAGGGTTTGTCTATTTTGTTGGTTTTTTCATAGAACCAACTCTTAGTTTTATTAATCAATTCAATAGTTTTTTTACTTTCAATTTTATTGATCTCACCTTTTACTTTTAGAATTTCAAGTTTAGTGTTTGACTGGGGGTTTTTAATTTGTTCCTTTTCTAGCATTTTTAATTGCAAACCCAATTCATTGACCTTCTCTTTCTCTATTTTATACAAATAGGCCTCTAGAGATATGAAATTTCCCCTTATTACCGCTTTGGCTGCATCCCATACATTTTGGTATGATGTCTCATTATTATCGTTTTCTTGGGTGAAGTTATTAATTATGTCTATGATTTGCTGTTTTACCCAATCATTCTTTAGTATGAGATTATTTAGTTTCCAATTATTTTTTGGTCTACTTCCCCCTGCTTTTTTGTTGAATGTAATTTTCATTGCATCGTGGTCTGAAAAGGATGCATTTACTATTTCTGCCTTACTACATTTGAGTTTGAGGTTTTTATGTCCTAATATATGGTCAATTTTTGTATAGGTTCCATGAACTGCTGAAAAGAAAGTGTATTCCTTTCTGTCTCCATTACATTTTCTCCAGAGATCTATCATATCTAGCTTTTCTAGTATTCTGTTTACCTCTTTGACTTCTTTCTTATTTATTTTCTGGTTTGATTTATCTAATTCTGAGAGTGCAAGGTTAAGATCTCCCACTATTATAGTTTTACTGTCTATTTCTTCTTGCAGCTCTCTTAGTTTCTCTTTTAAGAATTTAGATGCTACCCCACTTGGTGCATATATGTTTAATATAGATAGTGCTTCATTATCCATGCTACCCTTTAGCAAGATATAGTGTCCTTCCTTATCTCTTTTAATTAGGTCAATTTTTGCTTTAGCTTGATCTGAGATCAGGATGGCTACCCCTGCTTTTTTGACTTCACCTGAAGCATAGTAGATTTTGCTCCAACCTTTTACCTTTAACCTGCATGTATCTCCCCGCTTCAGGTGTGTTTCCTGTAAACAACATATTGTAGGATTCTGGCTTTTAATCCATTCTGCTAACCGCTTCCTCTTTTGGGGGAGTTTACCCCGTTCACGTTTATGGTTAGAATGACCAATTCTGTATTACTTGCCATCTTGTTAACCCCGGTTTATGCTTTCCTCCCTTCTTTCCCCTTTCCCCCCTTCCAAGTATTAAGCTTGTGAGCACCCCTTGCTTCTCACAGCCCTCCCTTTTTAGTATCCCTCCCCTCCTTAGAGTTCCTCCCCCTATCTTACCCCTTTCCCTCCCAGTTCCCGTATTCCCTTCCCCTTAGCTTATTCCTTCCCTTTCCACTTTTCCCTTCTCACTTTTCAATGAGATGGGAGAAGTTTCACCATAGATTGAATATGTCTTAAGATTTTTCACTTAAAGCCAATTCTGAAGGCAGTAAGATACCCACTATATTCATCCCCCTCCATTCTTTCTCTCAGATATAATAGGTTTCCTATGCCTCTTCATGAGATGTACTACCCCCACTTTACCCTTTTTCTGGTACAATGTCCTTTCCACATCAATTTCTAGAACAAGGTATACATGTATTCTTTATACATCTATATAGTCAAAATATAGTTCCCAAGATTAATCTTTACCTTTTTAGATTTCTCTTGAGTTCTATATTTGTAGATCAAACTTTTTGTTAAGTTCTGGTTTTTTCATCAGAAATAGATGAAATTCGCTTACTTCGTTGAATGTCCATCTTCTTCCCTGGAAAAAGATGCTCATTCTCGCTGGGTAAGTTATTTTTGGTTGCATACCAAGTTCCTTAGCTTTTCGGAATATCATATTCCAGGCCCTTCGATCTTTTAATGTGGATGCTGCCAGATCCTGGGTGATCCTTATTGTGGCTCCTTGATACTTGAATTGGGTTTTTCTAGCCGCTTGCAATATTTTTTCTTTCACCTGAGGGTTCTGGCATTTGGCCACTATATTCCTTGGTGTTTTGATTTTAGGATCCCTTTCAGTGGGTGATCGATGAATCCTTTCAATGTTTATTTTTTCCTCTGTTCCTATGACTTCTGGGCAGTTCTCTTTGATAATTTCCTGGAAGACAGTGTCCAGGCTTTTTTTTTCATCATGTTTTTCTGGGAGTCCAATGATTCTCAGATTGTCTCTCCTGGATCTGTTTTCCAGGTCTGTTGTCTTCCCCAGAAGGTATTTCACATTTTTCTCCATTGTTTGATTTTTTTGGATTTGCTTGACTGATTCTTCTTGTCTCCTCGAGTCATTCAATTCCACTTGTTCAATTCTGATTTTCAGTGAAGTATTCTCTTCACTCACTTTTTTAAAATCTTTCTCTAATTGTCCAATTGAGTTCTTTTGTTCTGTGGAATTTTTTTCCATTTCGCCAATTTTGTTTTTTAGAGAGCTGTTTTCTGTTTCCAGTTCACTAATCCTATTTTTCAAGGATTTTACTTCTTTATCCACTCTCTCTTTAACTTTCTCCAGACTCTTTTCCCATTTTTCTTCTAGCTCCCTTGTGAGGGCCTTTTTAATCACTTCTATGAGGTTCATCTGTGCTGAGGAACAGCCGATCTCCTCCTTTGGGGAATCACCTGGGGACTGCCTGTTTTTAGTCTCCTCAGGATTTAGAGTCTGCTCTCTATCTGTATAGAAGCTGTCAAGGGTTAAAGTCCTCTTCAGCTTCTTGCTCATTCTGTCTATTAATCAGAGATAAACTACCAAAGAAAAACAGAAAAAAACTGTAGTCTTTCTTTGGGGGAGGGGCTGGGTGTGTTATCGAGCTTCCTCTACAGACTGCAGGTGGCAGCAGTGAGGCACTAGCAGGACTGTGCTGCGCCTGCGCTCTGAGATCCCAGAGCGTGCTGAGTCACTGAGGGGGGGGAAGGGGGGGGGGGCCAGGTCCTGAGAGACTTCAGCTGTTTGCGGTTGTATTCTTCAGCCCCGGTGTTTTTAGCTTTTCTGCTGGGCTGTTGACTTGCTGCGGAGGAAATTATCCAAACCTGTAGCG
>NW_026261954.1:0-10988 GCF_016432865.1 Antechinus flavipes | reverse complement strand
GTCTCCTCGAGTCATTCAATTCCACTTGTTCAATTCTGATTTTCAGTGAAGTATTCTCTTCACTCACTTTTTTAAAATCTTTCTCTAATTGTCCAATTGAGTTCTTTTGTTCTGTGGAATTTTTTTCCATTTCGCCAATTTTGTTTTTTAGAGAGCTGTTTTCTGTTTCCAGTTCACTAATCCTATTTTTCAAGGATTTTACTTCTTTATCCACTCTCTCTTTAACTTTCTCCAGACTCTTTTCCCATTTTTCTTCTAGCTCCCTTGTGAGGGCCTTTTTAATCACTTCTATGAGGTTCATCTGTGCTGAGGAACAGCCGATCTCCTCCTTTGGGGAATCACCTGGGGACTGCCTGTTTTTAGTCTCCTCAGGATTTAGAGTCTGCTCTCTATCTGTATAGAAGCTGTCAAGGGTTAAAGTCCTCTTCAGCTTCTTGCTCATTCTGTCTATTAATCAGAGATAAACTACCAAAGAAAAACAGAAAAAAACTGTAGTCTTTCTTTGGGGGAGGGGCTGGGTGTGTTATCGAGCTTCCTCTACAGACTGCAGGTGGCAGCAGTGAGGCACTAGCAGGACTGTGCTGCGCCTGCGCTCTGAGATCCCAGAGCGTGCTGAGTCACTGAGGGGGGGGAAGGGGGGGGGGGCCAGGTCCTGAGAGACTTCAGCTGTTTGCGGTTGTATTCTTCAGCCCCGGTGTTTTTAGCTTTTCTGCTGGGCTGTTGACTTGCTGCGGAGGAAATTATCCAAACCTGTAGCGAAGCTCTCCCCGATATAATAACTAATGTATAAAATAAACATGTATCCAACTGGTACCTTTTTTATAGGCAATAAAATTATATTAGATTGTTCCTTTTTAAAAAAATGCTTATGAATTATAGCTACGTGGAAACTTTTAAAAGCACATAGCAATATCTCTAAAACTTGAGGGAGTGCAGAATATGTCAAGTGATTAAAGGTATATTTGTCTCAGAGAAGTATGAATTAAGGAGCCTGAATTTCTATAGTAATCGCTAGTGAGATGAAATTGTTCTTGAAATTAACTTGTCCATTTTTTCATCTTACTTCCCTTTGGGTTCTTTAATTGAGCAATAAAACAAATAAAATCCAAAATATTGTTTTCAGGTCAAATATTTATGGCATGACTGTCAAACATAAATGATTTTATTTTAATAGTTTTAGTTTAAGAAAGATAATACCAGTTGTTTTCCATAACTTAAAATTGGCAAGTTATCAGGGTTCCATAACACTAAATGCCAGGATCACATGGGTTCTGAGACTATTATGTTTTAAAGAATAGGGAAAAGCTCAAACATTGTTAAGAATTCTGCTTTTATCAATTTTGTGACAGTCAGCACTGCCTCATAGCCTTAGTATAGTGTGTATTTATAGCCTGAGATAGCCTAGAGGAAACTCCAGTATAAAGACTTTTGTAAATGCATACACAGAACAGAAAGTAGTCTCCTAAGTATCTTGATTTCCCAGACTTACATTGCTTTATAGTAATGGAGTCTCACATGTTTCTTTTGCTTTCCCTCTCATAAGGAGAGTATATTGCTTTACAGTGAGAACTAGTTTAAAAACCTCATCCAGAGGGACCTGAATTCTGCCTGCTTTTATAGTCTATTAATAGATTTTATCAGAATTTGAGAGAGACTGATGCTATTTGAGTAACTGTTACCTTTTGGGTTAAAGTTAAAGTTTACTTTCTTATTTAGTAACACAGAACATGTTTTATTGATGACATAGTATCTTGGCTTTCTCTCTAAAGGAAATAAGTTAATTGTGATATATAAGGGAAATATATGTAGAAAGTTGTATTATAGCAGAGGATCTTCAGGCATATTCCTGATGCTATATGATATAAATAGCCAATACTGCCATCACTTTTACACTTCAAAAAAAGGAAATAGAAACTGTATGCCATTACACATTGGCTGAACTAAATGGAAATTTTACTAATCAATTTTGTGAAAAAGAAAGTGATAAAACCAAAGCTATTGTTAAAAATTCTTTTTAACTTCTTTATGTGGAATTCATTAAAATTATTATAATTATTCATTAAAATTATTATAATTATTAAATAAAAAAAATAAAATTACTTCTCAATTACATACTAAATATAATAAGTAGAATTCAGAGAAATATGAGTAAACTAGTTTAGACACTGAAGTGTTTGGAAAGACTCTGGAAAGGTACAAAATTCATCATCATAAAATTCTCACATATGACCAATGTTATCATTCAGAGCATTGACAGTGCTCTGTCAATTTTTGAATTAATGATATCTAGCAATTTATTCTTCATAAATTATGCACCTATCAACTATTGCTCTACCATTTTTCCCATTTGTGCTCATCAATTTACATGGTAAGCTGAAACTGTTACCAAAACAAGAAACAAACCCTAAAGTGTGTCATCCAAAGAAAAATCACATAGTATGTCTAATTTCGGATTTCTTTACTACTTGTAATGGCTTATCAGACATTCACTTAAATTAATATAATCAGTGATAGAGAGCTGTGAATTAATGAACAGAAAACTGCTGTCAGAACCAAGTTACACATCTCTATCACATATTGGCTATGGGACAATGGACGAGTCTCTTAATTTTTCAGTTTAACCCATTCTCTAAAACTACAAATTGCAAAGAAAATGCCTATATTACTGAGAGAGTTCCTCCTCTTGGAGCTCCTTTACTAATCTTATACAGTCCTTTCCCCCTATTTCTAATTAATGTTAAAAGCAACTGACAGGAACTTTATGGAAATCATTAAGATGGGTTCTTTTTTTCTTTCAGATTGTTTTGCCTCCTCATCTGGAATGAATCAGAGAAAAATGAGCTGAGAACATCCATGAGTTATGTGAATAAAATTGAACTTGGCTGGCAATATGGACCAGTACATTATTTTGAAACTGATTTTTAAAGTTCTCTTAATTCACGTTTCTGGAAAACAGAACTCACTATTACTCATTCTTCCGTTTAGTAATTTCTATCCATAAGTAATTAAATATAAAATACAAAACACCATTTTTAAACAATTATTTCCTTCAATAGAGGAAATGACAGTATTGGTAAGATGGTTGAGGGATTAGTTGCTTTTCTAATTTTAAATTGAATTATTTGGAGAAAAATGTGTTTAAAATATAATTTAGAAATAGGAACCATGAGTTTTGTTTTCTTACTGAACTATTTATGATGTCTTATGGGATTGAAATTTTTATATTTTCTAAATTAATTCTGTATCACTTTTTGCAATTCATTTGGCTTTGTTACTTATTTTATTAATAGCCTGAGCACTTGATCTCTTTTTGTCATTAGTACAGCCATTCTGCTTAGAAGACAAAAGGCAGTTTTTAATGTTTTAGTTCCTACACATCAGAGATTAAGTAAGAAATAAGAAGTAAATGTTTTTCTATTTTTTTATATTCTGAATTTATTCTGTCATAAACGTATCTTAATTCTTGTACATTCATATCCTACATATAATTTAGTCAACTTATCTTATTTATCAGAATAACAATTATAATATAATCATTAATTTGTTAGTGCTATTTCAAGATTCCAGAATACTTAAAAAGTGCCAAACAAATTTATACATCCTGGGAAAGTAATTAGGAGAATAAATTATTACTTTATTTCTCAGATGAGTAAACTGAGTCACAGAGCAAGCAAGCTACTTATCTTGGATCATATGCTAAGCAAATATAACTCAGCTGTTTTGATTCAAAATATCTCAAAGTGAAATTTTATCATTCTCCCTAAACACTCCCCTTCCCAATTATCGTCATTGGTAGTACCATTCTTCTAGTCCCCCAGGTTTGCCACAAAGGCATCATCTGCACCTTCTCATTATCTCTCCCTTTCTCTCCTCTAATGAATCTTTGCCAAGGTCTATCGATTTCACATGTTCAGCATCTCTCAAACTTGACACTGCCACCATCTGATGCACGATCCTATCCCTTCACATTTCTGCTATTACAAGTGTCTACTGGTAGATCTGCCTGCTCTTATTATTCTATTTTATCCTCCAGATTTAAAAGTGATTGTCCTTAAATGTAAGTCTGAACTCATCACTCTTCCTTCTACTCAGACTGCCTTCCTGTTACCTCTGGGACCAAATACAAATCCTTTGATATTCTGAGTCCTTGATGACCTATCCTCCCAACTTACACATTAATATACTCTTTGATCCAGTGTTACTGACCTCTTTGCTGTTCCACAAATAAGACATATCATCTCAACACCAGGTAATTTTTTTTTTGGCTGTTCTACCTGCCTAGGATGCTCTCCTTCCCCTGCCTTTTTTGAGTACCAACTAAAATCACAGCTTTTATTGGAAGGCTTCCCCAATATCTGTTACTCTTAGAAGCTTGCTCCATTAATTGTTTCCTATTTATCCTGAATATAGTTTAAATGTATGTTTGTTTGCTTGTTATTTCTCTCCTTGCATTAGATTGTGAGCTCCTTGAGGGGAGATTATATCACTTATATCTCTAGTATTTAGTATAGTATTTCTGCTTGTCACATAATAGATGTTTAATCCTTATTGACTATGAGAAAACGAGAAAAATACTATTTTGGTATTTATGAATATTTTATTGCTGCCTTGACCTCTCTCAGCCTTGTACCTAGAAGTGGTATTTTTGAATTAAGGAAAATGTACCTTTTTTTTTTTTTTTTGGCATGACTCCAAATTATTTTACAAATTTAACTGAATTAATTGTAAATTAATTGTAAAAACAAATTTTACAAAATGAACCTATTTGTGGCTCTAAGAAGAGTGCATCAGTGTACTTATCTTTCTACAGGTCTTCTGTAATATAGATTATTACATTACTGTCAATAGTACTGCCATCCTTCTAGTCCCCCATGCTTGCTTCATAGGCATCATTTAAGCATGATTTAGGAATAAAGAATAGGAGAGGCCACAGATATATAAATTCCATGGAAGCCTCATGCCTTTATATAAGGAACATCCTCCTTATTAAAATAATTGGCACATGCTGGGCACAACCACCACCAAGGAACACTGAAAAACTCTAAAATTGGTTATATCTTATTAAATCAGGAAAGAATTATTGTTGAAGTTGGAATTATTCCAGTTATGTAGATATAGTCAGAGCATCAACTTGCTAAGATTAAGATCTTAATGGTAAGAAGAAAGAATGATAAAAGAGTTTATGATAAATTAAAACAACTTGATTCTGAACTCTTTAAACAGATAATTGGTCTTCAAATGTGGTAAAGGAAGAAAAATAATAAAAAAGCAACACACATAGTAATTTTATTAAAAAGCTTAATCAATATAAATTAATTGGCACATCAAGAAAACCCAAGAGTTCTAGAAAGTGCCATATTTAGCATACATTTGACTGACTTGTCAGATAGTGAGATGATGCCTACAGCAGATACAAAGTGGAGTCATTTTACTTCACATCACATTGACAGAGAAGACAGAAAAGGAAAATGTGACAATGGGCACATGAATTTATTATCATTTTGGACTATTCTTACCATTCTGAAGAACAACTTGGGGCTATACCCAAATGTCTGTAAAACTATATTTACCATTTGACCCAGAAATACCATTACTAGTTCTGTATAGAGATCAAAGAAGGGCTTATGTGCACCAAAAACAAAACAAAAAAAAACCCCATTTCTATCAGTTAGTTTTGTCATAGCAAGAATGGGAAGGAAAGCCTATCAGGCTATGACAAAATAAGTTGTAGTATATGAAGCAATACTTTGACTAAATGGAAACTGAAGCCCAAAAGTCTGATAAGCTTGTTTAAAAAGGGGGGAGTATAAATAAATTTGGATTCCTACCACAAGTAGTAAGTAGATGTTACCCATTATCTTCCTATACTAAAACATATTGTAGATCTGGATTGGTGGTAGTTTTTACACCAACATTGTTTTTGGAATAACCTAATTATTTTTTCTTTAAAGTTTATATATTTTCTTTAAATATTGCTTTAAAATAGTGAGGAAACTTATACTAACTAGCTGCTCTTTTTCAGGTCAGAGATGAAAACAAGAGACAACACTCCTGTTTGGTAGAATTCTCTAAGCTTCGAGAACAGGAATACAATTACAATTTACAGATGTCCCTTGAGACACTAAAGTAAGTTTGCTGCATGTTTTATCCTATACCTGCATTGTAAGAGGAAAAAGTATAAACATAATTGGCCTTTTTTGATAGTTTATTGCTAATGCAGGTTTCACATGATCCATAACACAATGGATGGACAATGTATATAAGTTTATACTCATTTATAAAATTGGATATTTTTCTAATAATCTTTTTTTTAACATTCCTGGTAATATTATGTTAATGTTTCTTCTAATATATTATTTGATTTATAAGTATGTTGTCAGAAAGCACTTTTTAAACTACATGTTTTATATGAGTTGCTTATATTATTAAAATATGTTTATATTTACATGTTAAATAATAATATAAATAGATAGATAATATAAAATAATATATTTTAATATAATTTATTTTCATATTAGTTTCATTTATATCATCCTCTTCTACCTAGGGATCTATCCCTTGTCATCATCATCATTATTATCATTACCACCAATGATTATCATTATTCTCAACAAACATTTATTAATCAGTTAATTAATATTAATTAACCAGGTACTATGTGTTAAGTGCAAAGGATGCAAAGAAAAGCAAAAACTTGGTCCCAACTCTCTGGGGATTCATTTTCTCATGGAGGAGACAGTGTGTAAAATGTTATTTATATATAAATATTGTTTTTATCGAAAGAGGGGAAAAAAAGAAAGAGGGCGGGGAAGAATAGTTTAGCAAAACTAACATATCAGCCTTAATTCACAAAATATGCAATATTCTACACTTATTGTTCCCCATTTCTGTAAATAGGGGAGGAGATACATTTTTTCATCTCTTCTTTGAATATGAACTTGGAAAATATACAGAATTCTATTTCTTTTTAATTTTCTTTCTTCCCTACAGAAGTATTTCTATTTATGTTGTTATAGTTACCATATATTTTTCTTTCATAATTCTGCTATCCTCATTTTGTATTAATTCAAATGAGTAAATTTCCTTGCATTTTTTATATTGATCACTTCTTATGACACTCTAACAATTCCATGGTATTTATGTATCACAGTTTGCTTACCTAATCAGTGACATCCGTTAAGTTTCCTGACTTCTTACTACCACAAAAAGCATGGTTATGAATAGTTTGATAAGGATCTTTTTTTTCTATTTGTGGCCTCCTTATGGTAGTGGTGAGAACTCTGGATCCAAGGATATAAACCATTTTGACTCTTTCTTAGCATAGTTCCAAATTATTATCCAGAATGAATAGGCCAGTTTACACTTCTGTGTATAATATGTCAATATGCTTACCTTTCAGTAGGCTTGGATTTTTAATTTCTCATTTCTCTTAAGGATGTGAAGCTATTTGAAAGTCTAATTTTCAGAAGTCTTACAAAAATGACCTTGTAAAAATTTCCAAATTGCTTTGTGATATGGGATGACAGAATATTTGAAATTGAGAAAAAAGCAAACAATCTTGATAGATTTGTCAACATGTATATTAGGTTTATTTTTTCTTTTTCCATAACACTTTAAAGGTATGTGACCTTAAGATACAGATGGCTTACTTTATCTAGATTAATATCTTAACTTTTTTAAAGATAAGGTAAGGAAGAAGCCCAAGCTTTTTTGTTTCATTAATGTGTGAAGTCAGTTCTGTGGAGGATGGTTAATTTTAGATTGGCATTATTACCCATTTATGTTAATAAAATGTTGTTTTCACTCCTCTTTCCTGCCAAACTTTTTTAGTGCTTCTTTCTTAATTTACTCATTGTCTTGTCATTTAACTCCTTAAATTTTGCCCCCTTTTTCCAGTTCTTTTATTAAAATTGCTTTCTTCTGGGCAAAGTCTACTTAATTGGTAGATCCAATAAATTCTTTCTATTAAACTTTGTGTTGTACTTAATATTATTCAGCATCTTCTATTCTTTAGCATTCTTTCATTTTGCAGCCTCTACAAAATTATTCTTGTATCTTTTTTTCTTCTTACTTTTCAGATTACTCTTGTATTTCTGTTAAACAAATTTTCCTTTGCCAAGATTTGTCCTAAATCTGCACATTTCCTTGCCCCTTTTCTTTTTATGAATAGTTTCTTTAGTAATGTTATTAATATTCCATCAATTCAATTTTCACCACTGTGCAGATGACTCCCAAATTTTTGTTCTTCAGTGGATCAATAATCTGATTTAGGAGCCATATTTGAAATCGGTCTTCAAAAACAAGGGTCTATATGTACTTTTCTATAGTTTCTCTAATTTTTTCATAGAAGTATTTATTTATAATTTCAATAATATTTTATTTTTCCAGTTATATGTAATGATGGCTGTTAACATCCATTTTTGTAAGATTTTGGTTTCCATTTTTTTTTTTTGTTTGTTTCTCCCTCTTTTACCTCTCCCCTCCCCAAGACAGCAAACAATCTGATAGAGGTTATACATGTATAATCATTTTAAATATATTTCCATATTAGTCATATTACAAAAGAAAAATCAAAACTAAAGGGAAAAATCATGAAAAATGAGACAAATTTTTAAAAAGTGAAAATAGTATGCTTCAATCCCCCAGCCCTCCTTCTGGACCATTGCAGTAGTGGGCTGCTTGTTCTTCTTGCCACCAGGCTCTCCCCTCCATTCTATTTTCTGCCCCCTGAAGCTGCAATGAGATCTCCAAAGTGCCAAGCTGCCCATGTCAATGCCTGATTCAGGAAATCCCCGTGGTTCCTCCCTGACCAACATCAAATATTAGAATTTTCACATTGATCTCCTCCCTTCAGGATTTCAAATTTGGAGTAAGCTTTGTAATAGGTACTATTCTTAACAGGGATACATGGATACACACATAAATACATACATACATACATATATATCTATATATAATTTATAAATAAGCACACACATTAGAGGTTCAAAAACATTTTACTGATAGATGTGAATGTGATCAAAACAAGTTAGGAGACTACTTCCTTTGAGATCATCTATTCTATCTTCCTCCTCACTTTATAGATGAGAAAACATAGACCCAAGAAGGTTAATTTAATTTACCCAAGATAACAGGTAATAGGCTGTAGAGTTAGGATACAGACTCAGTTTCTCTGGTCCCAAAGCCAGTATTTTTTCCATTCTAACAATCAGAATGTTGTTCAAGTGTTTTGGTGAAAATATGTCCTAGTTGGGGTTTTCTTGGCAAAGATTCCGGAGCAGTGGTAAATATATGTGAGCTGAAGCAGGAAGTTGTTGTATGTCCTGGAGCAGCCAGCAAAGGGGGAATAGGAGGGACTTTGTGGCCAGGAAGAAGGATAGAGTGCTTGATCCTCCTCTCTCCTAGTGTGCGCCTGTTCTATAATAGGAAACACCGGCTCTTACGGGTGTGGAATAAAACAGCCTTTTAACATCATCCCTCTCTTAGTCCAAAGGTTTATTTCTTACAGCACTGCCTTCAGAAGATTTTTTTTTTTTTTAAGCTTTTTATTTACAGAGCATCTTCTCCATTTCTTGGGGCCTCAGTACATGTGGCGGGAGTGGGCAGCGTGAGTAGGATTGGAACCAGAGAAAGGTTTTAAAATAAAAAATGCAGAGAAAGAGGTGAGGGCATTGTTTTTAGTCTCGAATCTGGTTCTGTGTGGGCAGGGCTGGGCGAGTGCACAGCTGCTGCGGTGGCAGAGGTAGGGGATTGGAGGCCAGTCTCCCCAAGTTTCCTAAGTGGCAGATACAGTGACTTATGGGGGAGGGTGCAACCCTAACCTTAAATGCCGCCCTACTCTCGACTCCAACCTTAATCCTAACCTGATTCTAAGACTACCCCTAACCCAAACTGTTCCACTCTAACCCTAAATGTGGGGAAGGCAGTGATTCTGTAACTTGCAAGGAAGTCCCAGATGTTGCAGCTCAGAGACTTTTGAGAGGGGAGGAGTCACTGAACATAGGCTGGTCCAACCCGCCCCGACTTCGCTGCCCAAGTCTGCTCTGCTTGTGGGCGCTATACTTGTAGTTTAAGAACTGAAGGGTCGAGAGGGACGACGAACTTACAGCCTTCTGGGGCTTCAACTCCTCCCCAGGTGAGCGCACACAAAGCGGGGGAAGAATCAGTCAGTGTTATTTGTGCTGTGTAAGGAATACAGTCGTCTCGTTGACTTTCTAGACTCGGGAAAGCTGGCTTACTTTATTTTCTGGCTGTTTTTTTCTTATTTTCTTGTACTGAGTTACTGATGTCTGAAAACTTTCTGGAGTCTGTGGTGACAGAGAGAGAGGGCCACAAATACCCAGGGAAAATCCAAAGAGGTCTTGATACGGGTGGTTCTTGAGCCGACCCTTCCAGGAGCTTAGTGGTTTCCATGAAAGAATCATTAAAAAATGAGTTCTTGAAGATGTAACTTCTTTGTCCTAAATCATGAAGAGTAGGGAGTCTTGGGTGGGCGCACTGTGGGGGATGATGCTTAGTTTTTCCACCGTTCGGGTTCTCCTTCTGTGGATACAGACTAGAGGTCGGACTCAGGGGCTTTTATGTGATTTTAGAAACTCATTCAAAGTGGAAGATACACTGCAATCTGGGGATGAAAAGAGCAGAAATCATTTCTGTGTAAAACAAAAGACTGAAGTCAATTATTAAATGCTGTAAGATATTGTGACTGTTAAAAGTGATGATTGATAGCTAAAGAGGAACACAAGGAACTTATTTTAAAATACACCACTAATGTATGTGTGTGTGTGTGTGTGTGTGTATGTAAACAGTTTTCAAACAAATAAAAATTGGATAAATAAAACCTTGTGGTATATGACTAAAAAGTTTCAAATCTCTTTGTGAATGATGTAAGATGATACCTCACTTATTTGGGAACAGTTTCATATTTTGAGTAGGCAGGGAACGATCTTTCATTTATTAAAAACTAGGTAAATGAATGTATCAAACAC
>NW_026261953.1:0-16425 GCF_016432865.1 Antechinus flavipes | reverse complement strand
TCCTCAGGAAAGGTTTGCTGTAACAAGCAGGATTAGGTTAATATTAGGATTAGAGAATGCACCTATGATCTGACATCTTCTCATACACATAAATTGACTATAAAGCAGCAGATGAAAAGTGCTAGACCTGGTAGCTTTTTCCAAAGTTTTCCTTTAAGTTATCCCAATCAAAATATTTATTTTATTTATTAAAATAGTTTAAATACACTTTTGCATTATCTCTAGAAATTACAGTTCAACTTGTATCCAAGCATTTTAGACATTGCTTATATGTCAGTCATTTTCTTCTTCTATTTGTATCTTGAATATTATACCTAATTATTATTGAGAGTTTTTGTTTGTTTGTTTGCAATTTTTTCTCCAACTTTCTGATTTCAGATTTGATTTTAGAGCTGGGCATTGGAGGATTTCTGCAGGGAAGATTTGGGCTAATGACATTTACCTCACTTAAGTCAAGTAAGGTATATATAAGTCCCTTATAAGTCAAGACATCTTATGTCAGTGATTTTCTTTAAGAACAGACAACAAAACCAATTTTTTTCTAACTCAAACGGGGATCATTGTATTTGTATCACCAGCACCTTACATAAATTATTCTTGGCCTTTCATAAATATTTGCCAGTTGAAAGCAAATGTAGCAAGAACTTAATAGAGGTGGGTTAGGGTTGGGGTCAGGAGTTGGGTGGGGAAGGGAGAAAAGAGACGGAAACTTTCTTTGATACTTTACTGAAGCTTTTCTTGATAGCTTAATAAGTTTGGCTTGTTCTTAGAGAAGAATACTGTTTGCATGTTTTGATTAAAAAACATTGGATGGCATGCATTTAAAATATAGCAGAGGAACTGATAAAACCTGATCTGTGAGACTGGCAGGGAGCAGGCTCTGATAAAGATCCATGGTTAATTTAGCTCCATGGTTACACCCTTTGGGAAAGTGATCCAGTCTGGAATCCAGTTTATGTCCAACTCCTCAGGCTCACCCCCTGTAGAAATCCCAGTCACGTCGCTGAGGCTCAACTTTCCCCATAAAATACACACACGGGCCATCCTCTGGGTGCTGCTGGCTTGCTTGGAGTCAGGCTGTCATGGCACGCTGCTTTCCCCTTTCTCTTCCCCCATGTTTCTCCCCGAACGCCACTGTGCTTCTCAACCCCACTTCTTCTGACAGCTGTCTCTTTTAGGGTGCTAAGTCTCTTTCAGGATTTAGCCTGCCAGCTAAGGGCATGACCCAACCTCAAGGGGGGCTCCCTCTCTACTGGGTAACTGAGTTCCACGGAAGAATTTGTCCTTCATATGCTCTCCCACTGTATTTCATGTTTATGATTCTTTGTTTTTAGGGTGTCCCTTCATTTCCCCTGTAACCTCTTCCCTCGATAAACCTTTTGTCAAGGAGAATGGTCATTATGAATTTTTCACTTGACCAAATCCTAACTTTTGGGGCCTTCATCATTCGGTTATAAACCCCACTTCATAGAAGGCCTTTGTTGAGGTTCATTAAAGAACCTCAAAATGTTGGGGGTTGCAGATTGATATCAGGAGGTGTCTCCAGAGAATTTGCAGGCTTGAACCTGAAGTACCTCGGCACAAGAAAAACACGGCAGCCACAATAATGAAGTTTTAAGAGTGTTTATTGCTAGCTAGCGATAGAAAGAAGAGAGAGACATCAAAATGTTTCTTGATACTTTTGTCATAATAAAGGAATTTCTATTCTAAACAGGAGGCAGAAAGTTATCACTCTCAGGGGGTCCTTCTCAGGCAGCATTTCTTTAAGCTTATCAAGTTGTCAAGGTCTCAAGACTCTCAGGACAGTACATCTGGGTTGTTAAACATACCATCTGCATTAGGGAGTGAAGAACTAGTAATAAACTTCTAACTACAAAGATTCAAGATTATGTTTCTCCCGGTCCCATTTTGGGGCGCTTTTCCACTTCAAACCCATCTCCAAGTCAAGGGGGTGGGGGAAACCTTGCAATCACAGATTGTAAAGTCAGAAGAGTTAGAATCAGACACGTTGTGGGAACCGAAGTACCCCAAGGTCAGGGGGGCTCCCTACTACTGTCTCCTCTCGAAGCTATATTCCGCCAACATCATCATTGTCTTACATCACTGTCTTGATAAAAAGTCTCTGTAGCTTGTGATAAGGCCCAGTTTCTCCGGTGTACTTTGTACCTCAGTTTCCTTTTAAAGGGCAACTTTCTTGAGTCCTAAAATGCTCTTGGGACCCCAAGTTTATACAAGTGTGTAAACCTGTCAGCTTCTCCTCAGGAGATACTTTTCTCTGTGTGTCTGTTCTGTCTCTTCCCCTCCCCTTTCATTCTCTCTCTCTCTTCACCACTCTCAACAGACACTGCCTTCAAGTGGTGTGGGGAAGTCGGGGGACCTTTTGTATCTTTATGATCTTTTCCCTTTTCCAACAAATGAATAGGCCATGGAAGACAAGATTTCTTAAATGAGGAAAATTGTATCCAACAATTGTTCCATTGCTAAAAAATGCACAAACTTTTGCAACCAAAGTAATTTATATCAAAAGAGAAAGATATAAAGTCTTTTATGTATTTTTATAAAAATGTATTTTAAAATATTTTGCCATTGATAGACATCCATTTGTATCATAGATACACCACAGAAACACCAAAATGTAGCCTTTCAGATTATTTCTGGGGAAAAAAAGATTTAATTCTAAATTAGATTAAGTACTTTAAATTGATTTTCAATCATTATGCTTAAATTAATTTAGAACTAATCCAAATTAAGTTGTGAATATAGGCTCCTTAATGTAAATTCAGCTAATTATATTTGATGAAAAGATCCCTTTTCCACTGAAAATTGAGATCCTCTGTATTCTGATGGAAGTGGATTTCTTTGACAAAGAGACCTAACTCAGTTTCAACTGATAAAGGATGGACAGAAGCAGCTACACCCAAAGAAAGAATATTGGGAAATAAATGTAAACTTTTTGCATTTTTGTTTTTCTTCCCGGGTTATTTTTACCTTCTGAATCCAATTCTCCCTGTGCAACAAGAGAACTGTTCGGTTCTGCACACATATAGTGTATCTAGGATACACTGTGACATATTTAACATGTATAGGACTGCTTGCCATCTAAGGGCGCGGGCGGAGGGAGGGAGGTGAGTGCAAGAGATAATGTTGTAAAAAAACATTACCCTGGCATGGATTCTGTCAATAAAAAGTTATTATAAAAAAATTGAGATCCTCTTCCAAATGCATTTTCAGAAAATAATCCCTTAAATGAAGTGTCAGAGCTTGGAAATTGTCCAAGTGTAAGAAATAAAGTATCTCCCCAAGAACCTCACTGACTCAGTGATGAATACAGGAAAGATTTATTTTACATTCTTGAAAGGATGGGTAGTCCTAGAAGAGTAGACATAACCTTTAAAACCCCAAAGCATTTTATTCCCTGTCCTGAAGCACAAGTACCTCACCAGATTGCCCATTGGTTGAATGTTACAGAAGTTTCAAGACATGAATCTCCATTTCTCATGTTGTAGCCAGTCCCTGACCCTGAGGAGCTTCCATTCATTTGGAAGAAGGTTAACCTCCTCCCCTTGATTATTCCTTGCTGTCCTTTGCATTTCAATTTTCTAATTTAAGTTTCATTTCTCCAATTTGATTTTCATAACTGTAGAAAACCATGCCCATCCCTTTCTTCACACCGGTATTGTTTGGACAATCTTGATGAGGTGCGAATGAAGAAGTTGGAGAAGTGGGTGGGAGATCCCTTATGAGGCACAGGTCCTACACGAAAGAATTTGAAAACCCAAAATCTGTGTGGCAAAAAGGGATTTATTGCCACTGAAAGGCCAGCTTGCTAGGAAGACAGACTTGTTAGTGGGCAAAAAGGTCCTGTTAGGGAGACAGCAAAGATTAACACTGAGAAGAGAATGTCTTCCCCAGTGGGCCAAAAGTCCTGGCAGAACAGTTTGCTAAGAAGACAGCTTCCTTGGCAAGCATAATTCTGACTTCTTTAAAGACAGTTTGACCAACCCTGGATTATCTGGGCAGATCTTGGCGGGAGCAGTTTGAGTCGACCATCAGGATGAGATCTCTCATTGAATAAGCTATTGGCAATGGTTCAGAGCTAATCTTCAGCTCAAGAGAGGGGGCAACTTAGTCCCTGGCCATGATCTCCTACTGAATGAGACCCACTCGACATTGTTCCCTGAGGGTGAGTCTTTCCCAGAGGAAAGTTTGAGACCTAGGTACCTCCCCCAAGAAGGAGGAAGTTTCAGGGTTCACTTGCCCCCAAAAGAAATCAGTTTATATCAGTTTCATGTGCTCTTTTGCACATTTAATTTAATTTATTTAATGGCACCCAATTTAAATTAGGCAATTTACTAAAATAATAAATGCAAAATGGTAATTCAGTTGAAATTCCAGATTTTATTATAGCTGAGTTCTCTCTAGAAAGTTGCCAATTTTGGATGCCTTTATTGGAGAGATTTTAGTAGCTGAATTAGTAATGAAAATGAAAAAATGATGAAGTTTCTAAGTCCTAAGTTTCCAGACAAGACCTTGTGAGTTGGCCGGAAAGGTTACATAAGTTCCACTTTAATTTTCAGCTGGAAGTAGCCTCAGTTTCATCAAAAGGCCAACCTTGTCCCCAGAATGTCTGTTCCCCAAAAGATAGAAAAGAAAAAAAATGATGGCTCACAGCCTAAGACTTATTTTATCGCCAAGGATTGTGGAGTAATTAAAACTTTTTGCTCCTGATTTACGTCCAAGAAAATCCCCACCCTCATCTGATTTCTTCTCTCTCTTTCACCCCTTTGTAGGCTATTAGAAGTGCTGGCTAAACAGAATGCAATGATGAGAAATACTTTGGACTTGGCATCAGAATTTATTGGTTCTAGCCTGCTGGTCTTCTTTTTCACTCAAAGATAAGTCCCTAACTTTTCTGAGGTATGGGATGGCCCAATAGCGAATTGGGTGCGATTGATCAGATTTATTTGAGGGATGCCTCAGACAGTTTTGTTTTGCATAGACCCCATTTTTGGGGATGCTGGAACTGTGGCAACCAGCTATTGAAGCCTGGAACTGGAACCCTCAGATCACAGGTGCTTTTGGCAGGGAGAACACCTCATTTGACTGAGATTGGCTCTCTAAATTAAGAGAATCACTTTAAACCTGGGAGGTCCCCTTTTGCAGATCTGGATTATCTTTAAAATTACTTATGCCAATAATAGTCCTTTCAACTAACAGAGAGGGGGGACTGTAGATGACATTTTTTTGAGCCCCTCTCTCATCTTGAAGTACTCCTAAGCCTTCACAACTACAAACCTGCTAAACTTTGAACTGGCCACTTTTGGTCTATAAAAATAGTCGTTTTATGTAACCACTAAAACAATTTAGTAGATTCCAGGTTTTTTGAGAAAAAAGATAGTCGGATTTTGGGCTTGTTTTTTCTTAATTGACTCAAAAAGGAAACTCATTTGCTTAGGAAATACTTAGCAAATTTAGGAACTACTTATTGATAAGTAATAGTTAGTTCTGGAATTATAGAACTGAAATTTGGTTTGCAACTATAAGCTTTCTGTGATCCTGAAAGGCTTGCAGAAAAGCCTGTGAGGTGGGGGTGAGGGTGGAGGAGTGGGGGATAAATGGGTATGGTTTATCAGCTCAGAGGTCTGAGGGTGCAGGACCCCTTTCCCCTTTAACCCTAATTGTAGAAGGGTTGAACTGGATAGACAGACTTGAAAGGGCAGTTTTCTCCCACCTTAAATTTGGGACTATATTCAAATTGGAAGTCTAATTCTGCAATTGTATGAGATAATTAACAAATGAGTGCTAAAATTGTGAATTTGTTTATTCTGGTATAAGATCTTACAAATCGGTATGCAAAGTATTATAACTAGAAATTTAAATCTATATTTGATTTGATTTTAAGTAAAAACTAAGTCACATGTTTGTATCTCTTAATTGCATGAAATTGTTATATTACTTTCTAAGTAAAATGTTAAGAGCTATGTTTTAAAATTAAGTCAGCACCACTGGACATTTGCTTACTTTGTTTTATGAAATGTTTTTCCCCAAATTATTTAATTATCACCTATGTTCTGATTTTTAGAATTGTCTTGTTTCTTTCTTTCTGAGATTGTAGTACTGGGATAATTTATTCTCTTGAGTTGCCAGAGACCATGTCCTTGGAATCAAAGAGCTGCCTGCCCTGGGAACCAGAAAGCCCGGGAAGTCTCACACTGACACTGAAGCTATAACCTTGCCATAAATAAAACTATTCCTCCCCAAATTCCTGAGACAAGATAGTGTGAGTCCCAGGAAATTGCCCCCATCAGCCAGGTGCAAGATAATTTCCAGGCTCCAGAATGTCTGCTTCACTTGGGACTTGACACCTTCACCTTTTTCAACCCCCCACTCAGAAATGTATATAACTGGACTCTTTTCACTCATTAAACTGAGACTTTGTTTCACCCCAACTGGTCTCCCTCCTCATTTCTAACCCTATTACTTTTCAGGCATAGCCTTACAGACAAATGCCAGCCTCAGGGCCCACACTCTGATGACCTGCCGGACGGGTCAATTGGCGCCCAGACGTGGGGCCCCGAGGCTGAACATTTGCCCGGCAGATTAAGAAGAGAGAAGAAGAAGTTCGTCCGGCCGGACCACTACAGTCAGCTCTACCGCAAAGAGCCACGCTCCACTGAGAGCAGCGCAGACAAGTCAGCTCTACCGCAAAGAGCCACGCTCCACAGAGAGCAGAAACCCGCAGTCCGCTCCACAGAAGAGTACGCGACTGAAACGTGAGTACATAATCTGCCGCATTCATGGGAACTAGTTTATCCAAGGAACAGGCCTTTATTAAGGACCTTAAGAGTAGCATTAGAGAAAGAGGAGTAAAAGTCAAAAAGAAAGATCTAATTCAATTTTTTCTCTTTATTGATAAAGTTAGCCCCTGGTTCATTATTAGTGGCCCTGACATCCACCCTGCAAAATGGCAAATGGTGGGAAGAGATCTTAATAACAAAATGAAAACCGAAGGGTCCGAGTCAGTACCCGTTCAGATTCTTTCATATTGGAAATTGATCAATGACATTGTAGAATGTGCCTCCCTTGATGGAGATCCATGTCAGTTACTTATCTCTGCAGAGTCTTGTCTCCGCCCCTTATCCCGAGCGGGTTCTACTCAGTCTCTCCAAAAGATAGAAAAGTCGTCTCCGCAATCTCAGTCAGAGACCATTGAAACCCCCCTCGACAAGCTAGGGATTATTAAAGACCCCCCTGATAAGCCAGAAATCCTTGAGATCTCCTCTGTTAAATCTATCTACCCCCCAATCCTCAAAGAGAGAACTAAAAAGAGGACAGAGAGCAATCTCGCATTCCCCGTCTTTCCTGTTAAAGAAACCGAACTATCAAAGAAGAAAGAAAGTGTATTTCAAAATGCCCCTAGCGCCCCAGAGATTGATGAATTTGAATGCAAAACCGCAGGGTATATAACACCTCCTCAGAGCTTGCCTTTAATCGCAGCTCAGACAGTCAGCACCCCCCCGATCGTTGATCTCACTATAGCTAAGCAGGATTTAACTGAGAGAGTAAAAGACCTCCGAGAGTATCTAGACTTGCAATCTGATTATGTTCAAATGACAGGGGAACTCTCGGCATTACAACAAGCCTTACGAAAAAACCTGTCCCTCCCCGTGTCGGAGCAAAGGCAATTACCCAAATTAGCAAGGCTATTGAGAAACAAGGGAACTCCCCTCTCACTCACAAGATTCAAGGGCCCCGCCCCTGCGCAGATCGCATTTCCCGTGCTAAAGAGTAAAAAGGCTCCAGCAGCATCAAAGGAGATAGAGGAAGAAGGCGGGGATGAAGCAGAAATAGAGGCTTCCGAGGAAGAAATAGCAGAGGATAGTGATCATGATAGCGAAGCTGATATTGACGCAGAAAAGGGTGGTAGATTCAAGAGTATTAAATTTAAAAGCATAAAGGATCTCCATTCTGCAGTAAAGGCCTACGGACCGACTGCTCCATTCACTTTGTCTGCTCTAGAAGCAATCGGACAGGGCGGGTATCTATTGCCTGCAGAATGGATAAGGATAGTTCAGGCAGCACTTTCAAGGGGACAGTTCCTCTCCTGGAAAGCTGAATTCTTTGATAGATGCGAAGCAGCTCAAAAAACTAATCTAAAAACTGCTCCCACAAGATCTTGGACATTTGATAAGATAGCAGGTCAAGGCAAATATGATGCAGAATCTAAACAACGACGCTTGCCCCTAGGCCTCCTGGCACAGACAACTGGGGCAGCGATCGGTGCGTGGAGAGCGTTACCTCAGACGGGGTCTCCTTTTGCCCCACTGAATAAAATCTTGCAGGGAAATCAGGAAGACTATTCTGAATTTGTTAGTAGATTACTTGAAACTGCTGAAAGGACATTGGGAACGTATGCAGCTGATGATCAGATCGTAAAAAGATTGGCTTACGAAAATGCTAATTCAACTTGCCGTGCTGCACTGCGCGGTCAGTGGAGGGAAAAAACTTTAAATGATATGATTAAGCTTTGTAGAGACATTGACCCTGCCCCCACTAGAACATCTCCGGCAGCCCACTTAGCTATCGGCGCCGCGTTTCAAAACCCCGGGGCTCCTAAAACATGTTTCAGATGTGGCTTGGAAGGACACTTTTCTAAACAATGTCCCCAGCGCTCGCCCCCTACCACCCCCTGCCCAAGGTGTAAAAGAGGCCTTCACTGGGCTAATACTTGCAGATCCACACATGATGCAAATGGGAGTCCCCTTTTTCCTTTTTCGGGAAACGGGAAGCGGGGTCAGCCCCGGACCCCTCAAGGATCTGCACAGGCAGCCACGGGGATCAATCTGCACTCCCACAACTGTACAGGGCAACTGCAGGGAGCGCAGGGGTGGACTTGTGTGCCACCACCCACACGATATTAAAACCTGAGGAAGGTCCTCAGCCCATTCCCACGGGCATCTATGGCCCCCCACCCCCTAACTCCTTTTTTCTTATCATTGGCCGCGCTTCCGCTACCCTTCAAGGGTTAATTATCCACCCCACACTGGTCGACAATGATTATGAAGGGGAAATTAAGATCATTGCCTCAGCTGCTAATCGTACCATTGATATTCAACCCAGTCAGCGCCTAGCCCAAGCCTTGCCCCTCCCCCTTAATACCACTTTTCCCGCGCTATCAGAACAAAGAGGAAAGTCTAACCCCGGGTCCTCAGATATTTACTGGGCTCAAGCTCTGTCTCAAGAGCGCCCCACACTGACCCTTAAGATTCAGGGACGTTCTTTTTCAGGTCTTTTAGATTCAGGGGCCGATTCCACTGTTATATCTAGCAATCACTGGCCTCCTGCTTGGCCTCTGCAACAGTCCCTTACCCATTTGCAAGGCATAGGCCAAACCTCCGATGTTATGCAGTCTTCTCAGCTACTACAATGGGAAGACATGGAGGGTAATAAAGGAACAGTTCGCCCCTTTGTAATCCCCAATCTCCCTGTTAATCTGTGGGGAAGAGATATACTTTCACAAATGGGAGTAATCATGTGCAGCCCTAATTCAGTCGTTACTAAACAAATGCTTGCCCAAGGCTTTCTCCCCAATCAAGGGCTGGGTAAACATAATCAAGGCGACCCCCAGCCATTACAGGTACAACCCAAACTTGGGCGCGCTGGCCTCGGCTACCCGCACCATTTTTTATAAGGGCCACTGGTCCCCCTGCCCTCCAGGCAGATAAAATCTCGTGGAAATCTGACAGCCCCGTCTGGGTTGACCAGTGGCCTCTCCCTAAAGAAAAACTTGAGGCTGCTTTAAAACTAGTTCAAGAACAACTTACCGCAGGACACATTGTACCATCCACTTCTCCATGGAATACACCCATTTTTGTTATTAAAAAGAGGTCAGGTACATGGAGGCTTCTCCACGACTTAAGAGCTGTTAATAAAACTATGATCCCTATGGGCCCTCTACAACCAGGGCTGCCTGCTCCTATAGCTATTCCTGCTGGTTTTCAAAAAATTGTTATTGATCTCAAAGATTGTTTCTTTTCCATACCCTTGCACCCTGAGGATTCTAAACGTTTTGCTTTCACTATCCCTATTACCAATTGCATAGGTCCCTCCCCGCGGTTTCAGTGGAAAGTCCTTCCCCAAGGCATGACCAATAGTCCCACCCTCTGTCAAAAGTATGTAGCCCAAACTATTGATCCCTTCCGGCTCCAATACCCCCACTTGTATATAATCCATTACATGGATGATATCCTTCTTGCTGGCCCCTCAGAGCAGGAGTTGTTTATCATTTCTCAGAAATTAATTTCAGACCTAGGAGCCAGAGGACTCTATATTTCTCCTGAAAAAGTTCAGTTGTCCTCTCCTCATTTTTTTCTTGGTTTTGAACTGCAACCTAACGGAGTCACCACCCAAAAAGCTCAAATTCGTACTGATAAGCTTTGCACACTTAATGACTTCCAAAAATTATTAGGGGATATAAACTGGTTACGCCCCTACTTGAAACTCACCACAGGTGACCTCAAACCCCTATTTGATATTTTAAAAGGCGATTCTGACCCTACATCACTCAGACAACTGACACAGGAAGGAAAAATCGCGCTAAAAAAGGTAGAAAAAGCTATTGACAATCAGAGAATTGGTTATTTTAACCCACAGGAACCACTTTGGCTTCTTTTATTTCCCACCACTCTTTCCCCCACGGGCTTGTTATGGCAAAAATGTCCTTTATACTGGGTTCATAGCTCTGCTACACCTAACAAAATTCTCCCCACCTATCTCCAATTAACTGCAGACCTCTTGAGAGAGGGACGAGTCCTCTCTGTAAAAATCTTTGGGAAAGAGCCCGATCATATTGCCTGCCCATATACAACAACACAGGTACAATGGCTTCAACAAAATAGTGATGACTGGGCAACGGCCTCTGTTTCCTTCATGGGAACTATTTCTGACCACTTCCCTTCAGACAAGCTTATTCAATTTTTTAAGCATACCCCCATAGTTTTCCCTCACATTACTAAAACCTCTCCACTCAGAGATGCCCATCTTATATTCACTGATGGGTCCTCCACAGGTAAAGCAGCAGTTAAAGCAGATGGGAAACTTACAGCATTCCAAACCCCCTTTACCTCAGCTCAATTGGTAGAACTCTCTGCAGTCATTTGGGCTTTTGAAAGATTTGCGGGACCTTTAAATATTTACACTGATAGTGCTTATATTGCCAACTCTATTCCTTTACTTGAAACTGTCCCTTATATCAAACCCTCCTCCAATGCCTCTCCTTTGTTTTCAAAAATCCAAACGCTCATCCTTGGTCGAACAGAACCCTTTTTTATCGGTCATATCAGGGCTCATTCTGACCTTCCGGGTCCTCTCGCTGAGGGCAATGATGCTGTTGATCAAGCGACCAGGGATACCA
This sequence comes from Antechinus flavipes, assembly GCF_016432865.1. NCBI lineage: Eukaryota > Metazoa > Chordata > Mammalia > Dasyuromorphia > Dasyuridae > Antechinus > Antechinus flavipes. The sequence goes on along the minus strand of NW_026261953.1, from coordinate 5,012 downwards.
CTATCGCAGTAGCTATGACCCCCACCCCCTCTGTGTCTGCGGCCACGAAGGCCCATGAGTTACACCATCTCAATGCTCAAACACTTCGCCTGCAGTTTGGAATCACAAGAGAACAGGCTAGACAAATAGTAAAACAGTGCCCAGGCTGTTTAGTCCATCTACCTGAACAGCACTTAGGAGTCAACCCCCGTGGCCTTATCCCTGGTGACCTCTGGCAGATGGATGTCACCCATTTCCCTTCCTTTGGTAAACTTAAATATATTCATGTCTCTATTGACACATTTAGTGGATTTATTTTTGCCTCCTTACAGACAGGAGAAGCTTCTAAGCATGTTATTTATCATATCTTGGCATCTTTGGCTACCGTACCTAAGCCCAAGCTACTTAAAACTGACAATGGGCCAGGATATACCAGTACTTCTTTTAAACAATTCTGTGCTCACATGGGTATCAAACATATTACTGGGATTCCTTATAACCCTCAAGGCCAAGGTATTGTCGAAAGAGCCCATCAAACTCTGAAAAGGATGATTTCAAAATTACAATCAGGCGCTGAAATTCTATATCCTCGCGCTGGCAATTCAAAAACCTTGTTACACCATGCACTTTTTGTGCTGAACTACTTAACTCTTGATGCAGATGGAAAGTCTGCAGCTGATCGCCTTTGGCACCCCTCCACAGCAAGCAATTATGCACAAGCAAAGTGGAGAGATCCAATAACCAACCAATGGCATGGTCCAGACCCTGTCCTCATATGGGGAAAAGGACACGCTTGTGTTTATGATTCCCTAGCTCAAAATGCTAGATGGCTCCCAGAACGCTTAATAAAGCTCTTTAATTCACCCAGGGACCCCCCTGAGGTTATATTTCTCCTCTGCTCTCTTTCAGATGGCTCCGGTTTACGCTCTGCTAATCTCCCTTTTGACCTGGGACATCGTTCATATCATCGAGGCACAGTACGCCATCATGAACTACACCTGGACAGTCAGTAATGGCGCAGGCGATATCATCTGGAGCACATCTAAACTCACACACGAGACCTGGTGGCCCACATTATATCCAGACCTTTGTAAATTAGCCCTAGGGGCTCCTGCCAACTGGGATTTAGAAGGATATTATGACCAACATAAGGCTCCCTCCTATCCCTCCCCTCCCGGGAGACTCGGCCTTGACCCATGGGGAGGCTGTGGTGCGCATAGCAGGAGAAGCATGTTAAGAGCAATCACCTTCTATGTCTGCCCCGGTTTCCATAGGGACCGTTCTTGGAATTCAAAATGCGGTGGCTTAGCTGATTTTTACTGCCGTAGTTGGGGATGTGAAACAACAGGAGACACTTATTGGGCCCCCTCCTCCACATGGGATTTTATTACTGTAAAAGCTAACTATACACACCACAGTCCAGGAACCGCAGGATGGACAAATTTGCCAGAGTGTGCAGGATGGTGTCATCCCCTGCATATCCAATTCACTGACTCAGGCAAAAGACATAAGGGATGGACTCGAGGTGTCTCATGGGGACTAAGACTGTATAAAGAACGTCATGATGATGGACTATCCTTCACTATAAAACTTAGGAAGGAAGTTCCTAGCCAGAGCCCAACAATGACAACTATAAACCATAGCACCGTGCTCAGAAAAGAAATCTATCCCCCCCTCATAGGCCCCAGAACTGTGCTCAGAAAAGACATCTACCCACCTTTCATAGGTCCCAGAACTGTGCCCAAAAAAGAAGTTTATCCTCCTCTCATAAGCTTCCAACCTGTGCCCACAAAAGGAACCTACCCTCCTTTCATAAGTCTTGAGGCTATGCTCAAGAAAGATTCCCCTCCCCTCCTCAGATCTCCCCGTTCTGTGATCCCTGTATCCCCTGCAGTACCTCCCTTTTCTATTACTCCTAGACCTACCTTACCCACCAGTCCCTCGACCTCCTCCCAGTTGTTACTGTCTCTTGTGCACGCCTCAGCGCATACTCTGCACAATCTTAATTACACCCATGATAAGGAATGCTGGATTTGTTACTCGGCCATGCCACCTTTCTATGAAGGCATAGCCTGCCATGGAGAACTGATATTTACAGACGACCCCTCCCATTTTCGATGGAATACAGGTTCAACTAAAGGACTCACCCTGAGTAAGATTACTGGTTTTGGGCTTTGTATAACTGCTCCGCATCAACCCCTCCCTCTCGCCCTTGAGCCTGTTTGTAGTACAGTAATAGAAATTGACCTTTCTTATATATATGTTGCTGCCCCAAATGGATCTTACTTCGCTTGTTCCTCTGGGCTCACCACCTTTGTCCCCTCTCAAACGTTTATCTCCTCCCAGGACTATTGTGTTCTCATCGCACTCTTCCCCCACATTACCATTCGTCCACCTGAAGACCTTCTGTCTTTTTGGAACACGGGCACCCTCCCCCTGCCAGATACAAAAGGGAACCCCTGACCGCCATTTCACTTGCTGTTGTAATTGGGTTGGCGGGGGCTGGTACCGGGATAGCCTCCCTAATCACCTCTAATCAGCAATATTCTCAACTTAGTGCTGCTATAGATAGGGATATCCAAGACCTTCAGGCAGGTCTAGAACATCTCAAAGACTCAGTTGCCTCCTTAGCAGAAGTGGTTTTACAAAACAGAAGGGGATTAGACCTGTTATTTTTACACCAAGGAGGTCTTTGTGCTGCATTAAAAGAAGAATGCTGTTTCTTTGTAAACAAACTTGGTCTAGTGGAAAATAGCATTCAGAAAGTGAAAGATAGTCTAGAAAAACGTAAGAAAGAGCGAGAGCAACAGCAGTCTTGGTATGGAGATTGGTTCTCCTCTCCCTCTTGGCTCACTACCCTGCTCACAAGCCTCTTGGGACCCCTCATTGGTATCCTTCTTTTAATATCTTTCGGCCCCTGGGCCTTTTCTCGATTAACCACATTTGTTAAATCTCAGGTGGACACAGCTGTTCAGAAGAAAGTTCAAATCTACTATCAAAAACTTCCTAAGGCAGACCCCCATGAAAATCTTACCACCGACGAGCCTGATGCAGCCTTACAATTTTCTACCCTGGTCACTAATGACCCTTGGTATAGTAGATGGTGGGCTCGGCTGAAATCCCCCTGTGCCAGCTGTGGGTGAGCCAATGACGGGATTATTGTGGTCCCATATTTCAGGATCATCATACCCACCGGCTGCAGGTACACCCAATGACGGGATTATTGTGGGTCCGTTTACCAGATGCACACCCTGGAAGTTTGATGCTGGGGTGCTGGGACGGGGGCCACCCACATAGCCTAAGACAGGGGTCCTGCCCTCTTCTGACCTTTTCAGGTTAGACTACTTGGGTACTGAATATGGATGCCGGCCACATAGCCTAAGACAGGCCTCCCACCCGTGCACAAAAATAAAAAATTAAAGGGGGACATGCCAGAGACCATGTCCTTGGAATCAAAGAGCTGCCTGCCCTGGGAACCAGAAAGCCCGGGAAGTCTCACACTGACACTGAAGCTATAACCTTGCCATAAATAAAACTATTCCTCCCCAAATTCCTGAGACAAGATAGTGTGAGTCCCAGGAAATTGCCCCCATCAGCCAGGTGCAAGATAATTTCCAGGCTCCAGAATGTCTGCTTCACTTGGGACTTGACACCTTCACCTTTTTCAACCCCCCACTCAGAAATGTATATAACTGGACTCTTTTCACTCATTAAACTGAGACTTTGTTTCACCCCAACTGGTCTCCCTCCTCATTTCTAACCCCATTACTTTTCAGGCATAGCCTTACAGACAAATGCCAGCCTCAGGGCCCACACTCTGATGACCTGCCGGACGGGTCATTGAGTTATTTGAAATTGAGTTTTGAAACCTAAAATTATTTTCTACTGTTCCTAGGATAGAAGGATATATGAAGACTTTATCTACGTGCATTTGTTAGCCCGAACTTTCTAGCAACTAGAAAAGTTTTTGGCTCTAGGAAATGGCTTTAGTATGTATGGAATATGAGATTTCCATATGAAAAAGAGAATACTTAGGTGACAATTTGGTTATCATTTCAAACAGTTCTTAAGGATTTTAGGTTGCACTCTGAAATTTAGGATGGAAAATTTCACAATAGCTTTATTATAGATTACTTGGCATAATTATAAATAGTAAAATGTAGTGACTCTCCTCTCTGTGGGAGGGCTGCCTTTAGCCCGAGATCTCCCTTCACTTCCATGATTATTGGTGGAGATGGAAAGAATCCCATTGTTCTCAGGTCCCCCCTTCTGATTAGATGAATTTCCTTTAACTTTAAACATTTCCCCAACAGGACAGCTGCTCATTCCTCACATCCAATATGTGGCTTAGTCTTCGCCTTCTACCAAGCTACCCACTTGGGAGCAAGGGTCCTTGGCACACTTGTACAACCCTCTTCAGCCCATGTTTACAAGATGTGTGGTTGTCTTAAGAGTAAAAGCATTTCTCTAATGCTAAAGATCACTATATAAAGTTTCTGTGCTTGATGATAAACAGAACTTCAAAGGAAGTTTGTTAGATTTCTGGTTAACTGTAAATTTGCTGAAAAATGATTATTATATATATTATTATATGTATATTATATATATTATAATCCATTCAGCAAATTGTCTTCTATTTTCTTAAATGCAACATGGTCTCATTGTTTACTGCCCACTCTATCAACTCTGAGATAATTTAGGCACAGTGATTCATAAGCTTTTGTCTTTTTAGAGCTAAAGCCTCTAATAGGGGTGCTGGACTATTTGAGAGGAAATTTGGGACGTAGTGAGACTTAAAGAATTTGAGTGTACTTTTGAAAACATGTAAATGAGAGTTTTTATTATATCTATGCAAAAACTCAATTCTATTTATGTGGATGAGGATCAACACCTGTTCACGTGTGGTGTCTGTGACACAAACATATTTTCTCATAACTTAGTTGATATGCACAGACCAAGCCATGGGGAATTATTTTGCTAATGCAACTACAAAGGAGGTGCTATGATTTTGGCCTTCTTACTTCCATAGTTCT
>NW_026261952.1:0-10990 GCF_016432865.1 Antechinus flavipes | reverse complement strand
TTACTTTATTTTCTGGCTGTTTTTTTCTTATTTTCTTGTACTGAGTTACTGATGTCTGAAAACTTTCTGGAGTCTGTGGTGACAGAGAGAGAGGGCCACAAATACCCAGGGAAAATCCAAAGAGGTCTTGATACGGGTGGTTCTTGAGCCGACCCTTCCAGGAGCTTAGTGGTTTCCATGAAAGAATCATTAAAAAATGAGTTCTTGAAGATGTAACTTCTTTGTCCTAAATCATGAAGAGTAGGGAGTCTTGGGTGGGCGCACTGTGGGGGATGATGCTTAGTTTTTCCACCGTTCGGGTTCTCCTTCTGTGGATACAGACTAGAGGTCGGACTCAGGGGCTTTTATGTGATTTTAGAAACTCATTCAAAGTGGAAGATACACTGCAATCTGGGGATGAAAAGAGCAGAAATCATTTCTGTGTAAAACAAAAGACTGAAGTCAATTATTAAATGCTGTAAGATATTGTGACTGTTAAAAGTGATGATTGATAGCTAAAGAGGAACACAAGGAACTTATTTTAAAATACACCACTAATGTATGTGTGTGTGTGTGTGTGTGTGTATGTAAACAGTTTTCAAACAAATAAAAATTGGATAAATAAAACCTTGTGGTATATGACTAAAAAGTTTCAAATCTCTTTGTGAATGATGTAAGATGATACCTCACTTATTTGGGAACAGTTTCATATTTTGAGTAGGCAGGGAACGATCTTTCATTTATTAAAAACTAGGTAAATGAATGTATCAAACACAGTTTGGAGACAAGATCACAGGACTTTATCTCCTGGCATGATTTTTGCACAAAGAAAACCACATCCTTAGTGGAAAGAAGTGGATTAGAGTGGTGTTTCTGGGAAAGAAAGATAAAAATTTCTTATCAATTAAGTAAAAGAGAAATACATGAAATGACGAAATATAATGAAATTTATTCTAAGCATGGTTTAGTTGAAAGAGCACTGGCTTTGGAAACAGAAAACCTGGGTTTGAGTAACCTCTCTGAGACTCAGTGTCCTCCACTATAAAATTTGAATAATGATTCTAATGCAAGATTTTCATCAGGAAAGTATTTTAAGAGCTTAAAATACTGTATAAATATGATACATGAGTACATTAAAAAATTCCTGTGCCACTATTTCACATGTAAGAGACCAACATGGACTTGTAAAGGATTACTCCAAGTTCTAACAAAGAATAAGCATTTAGTTTTTCAGATTTCCAAAGAAGTTAGTTATTGTTTTTATACCATGACTAAAATGAATATTGTAAATGTTCTTTTTTTTTTCTAAAATGGGGCCCACTGGATAGTCCATTGAGAAATCTTCCTGGATAATGCTACAGAATTTTTTTTCATTATAATATGAACTAAAATTATACAAACTTTTCTCTATGATTGCATTAAGAGAAGGAGGATTTAAGGGTGAGAAAATGGGGACAAGTGTGATGGTTCTCATTTCTTATATGGAGAAAGTCAAAACATTGAAAGATTAACTGAAATAAATCCTTCTTTCTTTCTTCTTCTCTTTCTTTCTTTCTCTCTCTCTTTCGTTTTTCTTTCTTTCTTTTTTCCTTCATTTTTTCTTTCTCTCTCTCTTAAAACTTAAAAGATAGCTCAATAGCATTCTAATTCAAACTATACCCAGTGAGGGATCACTATCATCTAGCCTTGCTTTAACATTTGAAATGAGGGGGGGATTCACTATCTGCTTAGTCAACCTGTTCCACTTATATAGAGAAGTCATTGTAAGAAAAGTGTTTTTCCTCACATTAAGTGAAAAATTTGCTTCTTTTCAATTTCTATTCATTGCTCCTGTTTTTTTCATCAGGAGTAAAATAGAACAAATCTAATTTCTGTCCCACATAACAATCCTTCATATACTTGAAAACAGTCATCATGCTCCCATTGATCCCCAGATTTTTCTTTTCTCCATCCTAAACTTCCCAGGTCTTTCAATTAATCCTCTTATGACATGGACAAAAGGTCCTTCACTATCTTGGATAGCCTCCTTTCCAGCATATTGATGTCCTTCCTAAAATATGACTCAAGAAACTGAACCCAATATTTGTGAATTGGCCTGACCATTAGAAATTGTGAAAAGCTGGAGGGGGAGAGAATTTTTTTAAAAATTGGGATACATTACTCTGAAACATTTAGAAAACATTTCTTTGAATTGAGAAGATATTTTTGGATCCTGACACTGTCATAAATCTCTTAGTTATCCCTTCCAACTTTGTGTCTTTGGCATATTTGTTAAGCATGACATATGTACTTTTATCCAAGTCATAGATTTTTTTTAAAATAAGAGTTAAACCCAGATCCTTGGAAGAGAAGCCTCTATTGAAGGCTTCTGACATCGAATCATCAATATCTACACCTTGAGTACTACCCATTCAGCCTGTTCTGATTCTTTCTAGTTGATTTTCATGTAACTCACATCTTTTTGTCTTTTTCACAAGGATAGTCAGATTTTCTTTTATCAAGTGTTTTGCTGAAATTTAGGTAAAGTACCTATGTAGCCTTCTCCATATCTACCAGTTTAGTAACTGTCCAATAAAAAGGAAAATAACTCTAAACTGCCATGCTTACTTATATACTTTTTCTTCTGGTCTAGATGGCTTATTCACCCATTATAAAATAACTACTGTTTTAGAGCACGTGATGGGATGTAAGATGTGGGAAGATGATAAAGGGGAGACATGTTATGAAGAGCTTTGAATGCCAAGGGCTTTGAATGAATATTTGCTGTTGGAAGTGATAGGGAGCCATTGAAGTTTACCAAGTAGGTGGGCTTAGAATTGTCAGTTCTGGGCTTAAAAGATCTCTTTGGCAAGTAAGAAAAAAGACTGGAATGAGGAGAGACTTGGGTCAGAGAGGTCATTCAGCAGGCTAAATAACTTACCCGTAATAACTCAACCAGCAGACTTCAAAGGCAAAATTTGTACTAGGTTTTCCTGACAAGACCAATTCTACCTCCACCATACTGCTGCCTCTGTGATTCCCATTGAATCAGTATATATAATGCCATGCAAACCTACTCAGGACAACCACTGGTAGAATTTTTCTTATTGCGGCATTTCTTACAAGGATGCGTTTGTCTGCCTCCCATGGGATGAAATTGTGGTTCACGGGGGCTACTTTGTATCTCTTTGGCTGATTTAAATTCATTTCAACAAATCAATCAAAAATATTTCCTAAGACTCTCCTTTGTGCAACATACTGTGAAAGATGCTGTGATACATCTTATTGTTGTTGTTTGTCCTTCATTCTTGAAGAGGACTATGACATCAGGGAAGGGATACCATGACATGCAAGTGAGTTGGATTTAAGGGAGGGAGAGCTGGGCAAGGTCATCTGCCTCACTTTCTCCTCCAGACTCTTCTGGGCCAGTGCTAAGAAAGAGATCAAGATAACTGGAGATGGCCCTGGATGCAATGGGATACATATAAAGATTAACAACCTTTAACTCTCAAGGATCTTGCATTTTATTACTTCCCACAATTCCAAGGGAAAGACTTTACATTGGGTCATGTGCCCAAGTGATAACTAGAGGGAGATCTATGTGGCATTGTTATAACTACTGTGAGAGGCAATGGGAAACTGATTAGGGGAAGACTGTGTTGGTGATCTAATTAGTGTAGGAAACTCCTGGTGAGATGACTGCCTTTGCCAATTCACACTGGCACCTGATATGTAATTTATAATCTTTTTGAGTTTCATGGGGGCACTGCAAGGTTGTGACTTGCTTAGGGTCACACAGTATATGTTAAAGACAGAATTTGAACCTTGGTCTCTCCAAATGCTAAGCTGGTTCTTTATCCTTTACACTATGCTGTGATTATCACCATTAAGTGATGCTATAATATAAAATACATTATCTAGATCTCAGTGGGTGACTGGTATGCCTCATTCCTTTCTTTTTTAGTCAAATGCTGGAGGTTCATTTCTAAACACTTAAACCCTCTGGACTTTTGGCCCCTTAAGCAAGTCCGAATTTGGGTGAAGAAAGCCTAAGTACTTTTTTTTTTTTTTAACAGAAGAAAAAAAAAAACAGAATAAAGGCAGGAAGGGAATGAGGTAGGGGTGGGGTGGGAGAAGCAAAGGCACATTCCTAGTTTGGGCTTCACAGGAAACAGGAAGTAGGGAACGGCAAGTCCAGGCTGTGACCGGGCTGACTCCCTCTTTCTCTCTCATGTAAAGTGATCCTGTGGCAGTTGGGAGAAGAAAGAGAAGGGAAGTCTGGCCTTAAGATTGCAAATCACAGACTGTGATGACAGTGGGGGTGGGGAAATCTCATAAAAATCAGCACTCTGTGTTTTTTTAAAGAAACCAAAGCAGGGGCTGGGAAGGGGGGAATCTTCTCTAGTGGGGAGAAGAGGGTGATTTATGGGTGAGAGATAGGACCATGTATCCTTTTCTTTGAAATGGTTTTAGCTCCTCATAAGAGCCCCAGAGGCCAAGAGCATGGGCACCTTCAGGAGAGGATATGTGTTCTAGTAAGGGCTTCATAGCAGCAACATCTGGGTTAGTGATGTTTGGGGGTAGGGGAATGGAATCAGGATCAGAGACACAGAGCAAGAAAGACCCTTAAAAGCCATTCTGTCCTGTAAACGTCCAGTTTACAGATCAGGGAACTGTGGCCCAGAAAGGCTAAGATATTTGGCCAATTTTGTATGGGTGATAATCAGTAGCAGAGGTCAAATTTGAACTCAGGTCTGGTCTCACCAAGTCCACCACTCTTTCTAGTGCACCAGAAAAAAACAAGCTTTGATCTTGGCTACTTCATTTTCTCTTCCCTCTTCTATTTTCTGTCACTAATCAACAGAGATTCTATAAGAACAAAGTATGCTCAGAAGTGAAAAGAATTAGTATTATTATTTTCATTTATTTATGATGTTATGTGAGCACCTTTCCAAAAGGATTTCCAAAAGGTTTACATATGGCACAGTAGATAGAGCATTAGGCTTAGAATCAAAAACACACATCTTTAAAAGTTCAAATCCGGCCTCAGCCACTTGCCAACTGCATGATACTGGACAAGTCATTTAATCCTGTTTGCCTCTGTTGCTCATCTGTAAAAAAAAGAGTTGGAGAAGGAAATGACAAAACCACTCTAGTATCTTTGATCCCAGAAAGGACTCACAAGAGTTGGACATGATTGAAAATGACTAAATAATAACAACACATCAGACATTATATACAATTAAGAATATAATGAATTCACATTGTTTTATTAAAGTGGGTTAAATTTCATAAATTGATAGTTGTCCAGTGAATTGTGTAACATATAGACACTTAAAAAGTAGAGGAAAAGGGTCCTTTTAGATAAAGGAGTCAATTGAAAAAGAACTTCATTTTCTGACTGAAGCTTCTGCTGCTAGGTGAAAAATCTATGAAAAGGAATAGTAAGGAAAATAAAGAAATTAGTCAAGAAATAGACCGCTCCAAACCAGAGCTTAATTAGGAGAAAAAAAAACAACAGTTAATCTAACTAAGATCACAAGATCATAGATTAGAAGAGGAAATGATATAAAACTCTTCTAGTCTAATCACTTATTTTATAGATGAGGCAATTGAGATGCAGAGTTTATGTGACTATCCTAAGGAAACACAACTCAGCAGAATTTGAACCCATATCTTTCTGATTCTAATTCTAACACTTTCTACTCTGATTCCTAGCTATCTTCTTTAATTTGATTAAGGGAAAAGTGTAGGTGTTAAAATTAAAAAACCTGGACAAATGGGATTACTGAAAGAATTGAGTAACTACAATGATGATAATCATAATGACAATAGTTCTCATAGGCTTTAATGTTTTCACAGTTCTTTACCTGTATAATTTTTTATTGATCCTTACAAAGTTCTGAAACAAAAGGTACTACTGTGTTTCCCCGATAATAAGACACTGTCTTATTTTTTTGGACAGAAAACCACCAAAGGGCTTATTTTCAGGGGAGGGCTTATTTTAATGAACATTGACAGTAATTTTAATAAACAGGTAAATGTGAACCAAAAAAGTATCTTTATTCAATAATGATCATGTCATCTTCTTCAACAACATCGTCATAAGTGTCCATACCCTGAATTCCGTTCTGGATGTCTTGTGCCTCTATTTCCTTCAGAAGAAGTGGACCCAATCTGCCATGTCCAGCAATATAGCTCTCTTTAAATGAACATGTCTTGTCCAGGTAACCTGCTCGTAGTGCCTTGGCGACACAGCTGTCAGTAATTTTATCCCATGACTTCTTCACCCAAGTCACGACTTCTTGCAGACACGGCTTCACAAAGTTTCCATGCTGATTTCTTTCCATTCTATTTTCAATGTAGTCATTGACTTCCATGCGCAAATGGTCCTTGAATAGCTTGTTTATTGCAATATCAAGGGTCTGGAGATAGGCAGTCATTCCTGCAGGAATCATTACTTGATTGATTCTTTTTTCTGCAAGGAAGTTCTTCATTTCTTTAGCGCGGTGAGTGCTGGCTGAATTCTTCTTTTATCCTCCATCATACCCCCTCACTCCTGCTTACATATCGGGTTTTTATGTTGTCCTGCCTCAGCTCTCCTCCGCGGCACTGCTCTCAATGGCGCCAGCAAGCAAATCACTGGGGAAGAACAGGATGACGCACTCACTGCTGCAGCTCTGATTGGATGCAGCGAAGGAGCGCAGCGTGCGTTTCATCTGGGGGGGGGGGGGGAGAACGGTGCATACAGAGGGTACTGTAATGTAGTGTGTAGCACAGGGGATCACCTTCACTACAGTAGCAATCTCAACAGGGCTTATTTTTGGGGGAGGGCTTATTTTAGAGGAATCTTACACAGTAAGGGGAGGGCTTATTTTTGGGATAGGTCTTATTATCGGGGAAACACGGTATTATTATCCTCATGTTTTCAAAAATTTGGAATTGGTAATTTGGAAATTGAGGCTGAGAAAAGCTAAGTGACGTGATAAAAGCAATATCCTATGCAACTCCCAATGCAAGCTAATTGTTGTCTTTAAAAGTATTCAGATGTTTAAGCTATATTGGATTATTTGCTATCTAGAGGAGGGAACGAGAGAAAAGGGAGGGAAAAAATTTGGAATACAAGATTTTGCAAAGGTGAATGTTGAAAACTATCTTTGCATATATTTTGAAAAATAAAAAGGTGTAATTAAAAAAAAGTATTTGACTTTTCTCAATACTATTTGGTTCAGGGAACTAAATGCTCAAACTATTGATATTACTTCTTTATTGTTTGCATACAAAAGTAGTCTCGAGGAGTCTGTATCATGATGGGTAATTCAGACAAGGAGGGAACCAGGTGGCACCATAGTGCACAGTGCTCAGCTTGAAGTCAAGAAAACTCATCTTCCTGAGTTCAAATTTGACCTCAAATACTAGATATGTGATCCTGGGCTAATCATTTAACCCTGTTTGCCTCAGTTTTCTCATCTGTGAAATGAACTAGGGAAGGAAATGGCAAACCACTCTAGTGTCTTTTCCAAATAAACTCCACATAGAGTCACAAAGAGTTGGATATGATTGAAACAAATGAACAACTAAGGCAGGGTAATTTTCACTCATCTGGATCAACTCAAGGTGTTCCCAATGTTTATTCTTGTTAAATATCCATCTCCTACCATGGCTAAGTAATTCCCCTTTTGTTAACTATTGAATGACCTACAAGTGTCTTATTTTGTTCAGTTATTGAACCTAAACTATCTGGATAGTACCTTGAATTAGAGTAAAACCACAACACTTCTCTAGTAAAACAGGGCTTTTGTGTATTCCAGGCAGTATTTGGGCCTAGCTCTTAGTGACTAAAAAGTAATGCTCTATTCACTGAAGGAAATTTTTATTCTGAAGGAAATTTTCATAAAAATTGAAGCTTTGAAAGAATAATAGGGCTTTAAGAAAAGACTTTATCTTTTTTGCAACAACATATTTTATCTAACATGAAAAAAGGTTCAACCAAATCCTTTTGTTGTTACCTCATAAAGGTGACATTTATTTATTGGTAGCATACATTTGTTGCTTATTAATATTAGTTTCAAAGTTATGAATAAATAAATAAATGTTCATTCACAAACGAATTTGAATTCTCACTGAAAAACCATTTCACTAGAATTAATCCTACCAGGCTGTGATCTCACAGCTATTGAGATTTTAAATATTGTATCAGCTCCAATGGGCAACATTGCCAGGGAGGTTTGAGGTACCATTTTCAGGCAAATTTTAGCAGCTTTGTTGAGAAATGTCATAAGAACTTCCTTGGAATATAGAGTTACAAAGTAATTGGCAAAGAGATGATTGTGCTAAGATAATGAAAACAGACTTTGGGACTATAAAAGAGAAGGACAACTGAAGATTAATTCAATTCAACAAACATTTATTTGTTGTTGTTCAGTTATTTCAGTTGTATGTTCAGTTAGTTGTCAGTTATGTCATGTCTGACTCTTTATGATCCCATTTGGGGTTTTCTGGGTAAAGATACTGGAGTGGTTTGCTATTTCTTTTTCCAGCTCATATTACAGATAAGGAAACTGAGAAGAACAGGGTGAAGTGACTTGCCCAGGTTCACACAGCTAAAAAGTATTTTAGATAGGAAAGATGAATCTTTCTGACTCCAGGCCTAGTACTCTATCCATTGCTCCACCTAGCTAGTCCAAGTATTTATTAAATATCTACTATGTTCTAGGCATTATGGATAGATAGGGGAAAAAAAACACATTCCCTATTCTCAAGGTACTTATAGTCCACTAGGGATGAGAGATGGGTGTGAAATAATATGTTCATATCTAAGTGTAGGCAAAATATATAGAGAGTAAATGTGTAATAATTTCAGGAGGTTGAACAACACAGATAGCAAATTAAGGATCATTTACATCCAAACAAAGCAAGTAAATGCTAGTAAGTACCTGACCTACATGGGTAAGCAGATCATAATATCAAGTCTCCCATTTGAGTGATTAGGGAGGAAAAAAAATGTCTGGTCTAATAATACGCATAGTGATGGATTGAGTAGAAAAAGGAAGAAGGCAAAAAAAAATGAGAGCAAAGTGAAAAGGAGACAGAAAGATAGAGAGAACAGGGCAACCAGGGAGAGAAAATCTCTGAGTATTTTGCTCTCATTGTTAATGGGTAGAGGTAACCAAAAGACTAGAGAACTCTATTCACTTATCCTTGCTGACATTCCTATGAAACTGGTTAGTTGGATGACTATGCCAAAGGATGGAGGAGTGTTTTTAATTTCAGAATAAAAGCTTTTTATGATATTTCTTAAGAGTGGGGAGATATGGAAGAATTTGAACAGGAGAGTAACATGAAGAATGAATTAGAGAGAGGGAGATTAATTAAGGAGAGTAATTATTTCTCCTCCCCCATTTTTACAATAGTCCTAGATAGCCAGGAATTTAACTAATATAGAAGAAGTAGGAATATAAAGGAGGGAAGAGTTGCAAGAGACCTTGGAGAGAGAACGTATAGTACTTGACAACTGATTGGATGTGAAGAATAAGAAATGAAGAGTCAAAGATGATTATAAGATAGGAGAGTGGGAGAAAGAGAATTGACTTTATTGTCAGAAGTCAGAATTCTGGCTTTGCTATTTATTATCTCCGTGACTTCTGACACGTCATTTATACTAGCTGGGTCTTTGTTTCCATATCTGTAAAGTTGAGTGAAGGTTGGATTCAATAACCTTTAAGATTCTTTATAGTTTTAAATCTATGATCATGTGAAATAGTTAGGGAAAGCAGGTTAAGGGGAAAAGATCATGTGTTTATTTTAAGACATGACAAATTTGCAATATTTTCATTGTGGCATATTGTCAGTAATAACATGTGTGCATGAAACAGCATAAAATATATTATCCATGAAATGTATGATTAGTAAAGGTGACCTAAATGTAACAGTTATGCACTGGGAACCAGGGAATATTCAAAGATCTTGAAGTGTGGAAAGGTAAGATTGACCTCTCTGTTGAGCTCAGGAGTTCCAATCAAATTTTCTCATGAAGTTTGGTGATACCCAAGATGATGAGCCCTCAGAATCAGAGTTGCTATGGGTTACCAAATTGGAAGTAGAACAGGTCAAAGCAATCATAATTAATCAGTAGTAAAATCAGGCTCGCAAATAGATATTGCATTTCCAGCCTGGAATGAGAAAGAAAAACCCAATATTTAAAGAAAAATAAAAAAGTCCAAAAGTGGTAGCTCTCAAATTTTGGTATCACTAAACTCTGGGTGGTCCTTAAGATACTTTTAGGAGGTCTGTAAGGTTGAAACTATATTTATAATAATACTAAGATACTTTAATTTCTAATATGGCAAATATATTTATGTACGTAGAAATCTATATACAAAGCTATACTTGTAATATACACAAATATATGCTATACATAATATGTGTTTTTGTATTTGTAATATGTTGTAATATAATGTGTATGCATATTTATATACATGCATACACATATGTGTGTGCATGTATGTGTGTATTCCACTTAAAAAATCTCTTTAGGAAATCCCCCTAACATTAAAAAGTTTGAGAACTGCTGGTTTAAAGAAAGGTTCACAGTGCTTTGGCTTGATTCTCTATGGAGTATTAATGCGAAGACATAGACAATAGCAACAATAACGATTACAGTAACAATAACAGTGTCTAGTATTTATATAGCACTTTGGAGTTTGCAAAACTTTTTACAGTTACCTCATTTGGTACTCACAACAACCCTAGGAGGGAAATGGTATTATTATCTCCATTATTTTCTCCATTTTATCAATGAGGAAACTGAAACAGATAGGGTTTAAGTGACTTTCTAGTTTCACACAGCTTATGAGTCTCTGAGGCAAGGTTTAAATCCAGATAGTTCCAGCACTCTATCTATTATACCATCTAATTGAATCCCAGAATATGAAAAGGTGGGTTGCTCTCTATATCTTCAGTAGACTACTAGTACGAGTATCAATGAGATGTGGAAGGTAATTCCTCATCTTTATCTATTAGAATCTTTAAT
>NW_026261951.1:0-12981 GCF_016432865.1 Antechinus flavipes | reverse complement strand
GTATCACTAAACTCTGGGTGGTCCTTAAGATACTTTTAGGAGGTCTGTAAGGTTGAAACTATATTTATAATAATACTAAGATACTTTAATTTCTAATATGGCAAATATATTTATGTACGTAGAAATCTATATACAAAGCTATACTTGTAATATACACAAATATATGCTATACATAATATGTGTTTTTGTATTTGTAATATGTTGTAATATAATGTGTATGCATATTTATATACATGCATACACATATGTGTGTGCATGTATGTGTGTATTCCACTTAAAAAATCTCTTTAGGAAATCCCCCTAACATTAAAAAGTTTGAGAACTGCTGGTTTAAAGAAAGGTTCACAGTGCTTTGGCTTGATTCTCTATGGAGTATTAATGCGAAGACATAGACAATAGCAACAATAACGATTACAGTAACAATAACAGTGTCTAGTATTTATATAGCACTTTGGAGTTTGCAAAACTTTTTACAGTTACCTCATTTGGTACTCACAACAACCCTAGGAGGGAAATGGTATTATTATCTCCATTATTTTCTCCATTTTATCAATGAGGAAACTGAAACAGATAGGGTTTAAGTGACTTTCTAGTTTCACACAGCTTATGAGTCTCTGAGGCAAGGTTTAAATCCAGATAGTTCCAGCACTCTATCTATTATACCATCTAATTGAATCCCAGAATATGAAAAGGTGGGTTGCTCTCTATATCTTCAGTAGACTACTAGTACGAGTATCAATGAGATGTGGAAGGTAATTCCTCATCTTTATCTATTAGAATCTTTAATTTTCTTCAGGACTGTATGCTAATCTTCTTAGCTCTTTGTTTCCTGTGTCCAAGGACATGGTCTCTGGCAGTCTTCAAGGACATGGTCTCTGACATATCCCCCTTTCTTTAATAATTTATGGGTGGGAGGCCTGTCTTAGGCTATGTGGCCGGCATCCATATTCAGTACCCAAGTAATCCGACCTTAAAAGGCCAGAAAAGGGCAGGACCCCTGTCTTAGGCTATGTGGGCGGCATCCATCCCAGCACCCCAGCATCAAACTTCCGGGGTGTGCTTCTGGAAAACGGGCCCACAATAATCCCGTCATTGAGTGTTCCTGCAGCCAGAGGGTATGATGATCCTGAAATATGGGGCCACAATAATCCCGTCATTGGCTCACCCACAGCTTAGCTACTGAATGCGAGGGGGCAATACCTGAGACCAGACCTTGTATGGATATGAGGAGGAGGTGGGGCAAAAGTGCTTAAGGCAAAGTGAATAGGAGCTAAGAGTTCCCATTCTTTCAGGTATATTGAAAAAATATACCAGTTTCCCCAATGTTCTATCTCTACCTCCCCTTTTCAAATGACCATTCCCCATATAAATCCCAAGAGCAAATCAAAATCCCTATACATAACAGACTAATACAGTAGCATTTCCTTCAAAGCCCTCAAACATAACAGCAATTACAGTTTTAACAAATCCCATCCCAAGTCTTAAACACACAGTAATAGATGATCCAGGTAAGGTTTAACAGTCGGTCATCAACCATCCCCAAAGTCCCTCATATCAGTCCAAAGTACACTCGATGCAGGATCAAGTCCATGGTCTCATTTTAAAACTGCTGCTTCAGGCTGTGTAGTGATAGGAGGCTCTCATTCTTTGCAGAGTGGGTGTGTACCGTGGTGACAATCAAAGTTGATCAAAGCTGATCCAGGTTCCAGAAGCAAGTCAATATCTGTAATTTGACCAAAATCTAGAACAAAAACACAAATCTAACAAAGAAAGATTGGATCAGTCTCATAGACTCAGTTCACCAGACTGTTGCAACATACGAGGAGGCCAAAATAAATTGAAGAGCAGTTTCCTATGTGGGGAGACGAGTTTGCTTTACAGGCCAAGCAAACAGCTGCAGTCTTACAGACCCCTGTTAATTGTCCACTTATCATGTAGAAACCTTAAAGAAACAAAACACAAATATCCAGTAACAGACAGATGACCAGGCGAAATAGTTGCCCAAGCATTTAGGATACAATGATTACATATAACCAGACTGAAAATAGCAAGGCTTGACATAATTGAATTTCAGTAACAGTTCTATTGACCATTGCTCTGATCAGAGAGAGATCAGTTACAGAAGGAAAAATTCAAGAACATAACTATAACATAACATAAGCAATTGAGTTTTAACAGCTTATCAATCAATTGTCCCAGTAACTGTCACAGGGTGGAGCTTTAAAACTTCCAAATAGCATTAGCTAATTAACTCTAAGCCCAAAAACTCCAATGACAGATGTCATCAACTTTCGGATAAATCTTAAACAATTATTTATCATATCCTTATAAGTCATAACAGAAAGCAATTTTGTCTCAGTAAGTTCACAACTTAGAACAATTATCATATCTAGGTAGATGTTACATGAGTGAACATTATACATACAAATCATTTTGCTTTTAAAATACCCAATACATAGAAAAATATCCCAAATTGCATATTGTCCATAACAAACATTTTCAAAAGGACAAAGAGAAAAAACTATTATGTTCAGAGGCCCTTTAAATAACCTCAGAATGACCCAATACACTCAATTTAAACTTATACAAAAAACCCAATTCCACATAAAAGAATTCAAGAACATAGCAATTAAACTTTTAGAAATACTCAGACCAAAGTATGGATCACATTTACGACCATTTTCTTTTAACCAAAAAAAAAAAAAACATTTATGAAGAAACAAATATTCAATCAATTAACCTAAAAATAAGCATGTCCTTAAAAATCACAGTTTGCTGCACTGGCTGTAAATCAGTTAAGAAAAAAGCGGCAGGAACATACTCAGGGAGGTGAGGGGCGGAGAAGATTCCATATGGCCATCCTTCCCCCACTCCTGAACCCCTAGAAAAAACTTCCCTCAGGTTCCCCACTCAATTTCCTACATGGGGATCCTTTTCAAGATTTAACCCATCAGTTTCCCAATATCAGGTTTCTTCCCAAATCCACCCATTTCCAACTTTCTCTTTCCTTCTGACTACATACTTAAACAATCTCCTTAAAGAACTTTCCTTCCCAGATGCTCCTTTGGTAAAGTAGCAGAAGGCAGTGGGGGTGGGTGACTCCTTCCCCCACCTCTTCACCTACTCCCAAAAGTCTTTCTTTCACCTTTCTAATACCAATCGAACCTTTAATTTCCCTTGCAAATCAGTCCTTCTAGATCACCTGCATTCCTCTTTCCTTTTCCCATCAAAAACCTTTTAAGATTCAACCCTATAGTGAATAATAAACCTCCAAAAATCCACACCTGTCTAGCAGAGCTGGATTTAAAGTATAACTTATGTTAACAAATTTCAGAAGGTAACAAACTGAATCAGAGTAATACAGCTGTTTTTAAAAGTTTTTTCTTCTACCACCTTTCTTCTAACAGCGATTAGCATCTTATCTTCTAGAGAGCTTTTTATTGCCCAGGTCAGGCTAAGCTTGAATTTTATTGCTCTTTACTCTAGTAGGCTTTATAAAGAAATGCAAATTTTCCTTAATCATTGTTCTTAAAACTTAACAAAGCTTTTAAATCAGCAAAAACAGATTAGGGGCTTTTTCCAGGATTCCCCACCCTCAGAGAGAAGTATGTTTCACCTTGAATTCCCTTTTCCCATTCCAAAATCCAAAGCGGCTTCGGTGAATTTCCAAGGAAGCCCATTTTGTGCTTTACTCTGCCTTCACAGAGAATGCCTAGATATTCTATTCAAACGTCTTTCCTTTAAATGTTAGCATACTGCTGTATATTAACTTTCCAAACTTTCAAATCCCTTTCAATCTATTTTTTTTTCTTTCTTTTTATTCTTCCTTTCCCTTTTCTCCCTTTTTCTCACAGGCTGCTGCAGTCAGCCAGAGACAGAGAGAGAGAGAGAGAAAGATTTTTCAAACTTCTTGATATTTTCTAAGCCTGCAACACAGAGGCTGAATCCTTATCTCTTACAAGCTTATTTTAACTTTTAACACAGACACACACAAACAAACATGGAGCTCCAATTTACTATGCACAGTTGCAACGTTGTTTTCCAACCAACAACATAACAGACAAACCACACAGAACATGGAACATATATCACACAGACTACACAGTTATACAGATTCCATGACATTCAAGATTTTTTTTTAAACATGAGAACAACTATTTTCTCAATCATTGACACCCTGTCTGTTTCAGGAGCTGTTCAGTGAATTTGAGTGGTTCGATCTTCTCTTCAGGTTCCAAGGTGTCTTGGTCTCATAACTGATGATAGAAGACGTGTCTTTTTGTGATCGCAGAATCTACTTGAGATTTAACGAAAGTGGTTAGTTTATTAAAGGCCCAAGGGCCAAAAGAAAGGAGGAGAAGGAGTCCCACAAGAGGGCCGAGAAGACTAGGGAGAAGAGTGGATAGCAAGGGGGAAGTGGAGAACCAGTTCTTAAACCAGGATTCATTTTTTACTCTTTCCTGTTTTCTTTTTTCCAGACTGTCCCTAACAAGGCCAAGTTTATCTGAATAAAAGCAGCATTCCTCCTTGAGGGCTGCACAAAGACCTCCTTGTTGTAAGAAGAGAAGGTCTAAGCCTCTTCTGTTTTGCAGGACGACTTCAGCTAAGGATGCTACTGAGTCTTTAAGGTGTTTAAGTCCTGCTTGCAATTCTTGTAAATCCTTATCTATAGCAGCGCTCAATTGGGAATATTGTTTGTCATTTTGTATGAGGGAGGCTATACCCGTCCCCGTTCCTACCGCTCCTAGGCCAAGGAGGACGGTCAGGGTTAATGCAGTAAGGGGTTCCCTCCTGGTCCTGAAATTGCCAGTACTTTTTCTTTCCCAGATATCAAGGAAATCATCGGCCTGGTATATATTAATATGAGGGAAGAGAAAGACAGAAATGCAGTAATCGCGTTTTTTGATAAAAGATCGGGCATCCAGAAATGTGGTAAGGCCAGCAGAGCAGGCAAAATAAGAGCCGTCAGGAGCGGCCACATATTGCCACGTCAGGTTGACAGGTATGGTGTGGTTGCAAACGCCTTCAAGCTGTTTGGGAGGAAGCATGTTAGGTCCTAGGAGACACTGTTCTGTTAGCCCAGTGGGGTCTTCTATCAAGGACCTCATTTCCTTCTTAAAGGTCCTGACTTCTGTGGTGCTCAGGGGAGCGTTCACAAATCCTATACCTCCCTGGGCCGAAGGAACCTCTCTTAAGGGATATAATTTAGGACTTGGGGTTTTAGTTCCTGGCAAAGGATAATTTCGGATATCTCTTTGAATTTGATCTAATTCCTTCCTTAAAGAGGAGAATGACTCTTTTTTGGAGTCCAGGTGGGGTCAATCGAATTAAATCCTCCGTGCCCTGAGGGGCCCCGGAGAAGCTGATGGGATTAAGTCCTCACCTTCCCTTTCCTAAAACCATGGCTTCTTCTCGGGGTGGGGATAAGTATGGAGGACTGAGAGATAACAATGGGTCCCATAGCTGGGTCTTTAAAGTTTCCTCCTTCATGTCCTTTACACTTGGACTCTTACTCAACATTATAGAAGCCCCGGAAAGCCATAGTCCTGCATATAGAACCTTCTCTGGATTAACAGGTTCTTTGTTATTAACACACAAATTCAGTATTTGGCACACCCAATCTTCAAGGAGCCAAATTTAGGCCAAATAGTGCCTCCACCAATGTCTTTGTCACTCCAGACAAAGTAGCAATACCTTATCATCGTTTTCTTGCTTTTTCCTTTATATTTTGGCAGTTTGTTCCAATTACTTAATTTGTTTCCCAAGGGACTATCTACTGGTATTCTCTGATCATTTTTCTCATTTCTCTCCGCGAGGGCTGGCTGGGACTGGGCCACACCCATTGAATTTGGACGGAATCTAAATTCCAAAAACACCCAAACACGCCAATTGTCGCCAATTGACTCCAGTCACCCTAGAAGGCCTAGCCAAGCCTACCTGTCCAGAGACCTAGAGTTTAAGACTCAGGGCCTCACAGCATCCTATGAGCGACAAATCCCCCAAGACTGCAAGAGTTTCCCAGCGAGCTCAAATTAGGCCGGGCATTTGAGCCGGAAGTCAGGGGCCTAGCCCTGCCTTCCATCAACATACAGTGTAAAAGGCCGGTCACCTTTCTCAAAAGGCAAGGTGGAAGCGGCCCCAAGTACTTGGGTGAAGTAAACCTTTACATAAAGAAACTCTAGCCCCAGGAAAAAGCTTAGCAACAATCATAGTGTGGCCACAAATTAAAATAGTTATTTAAGTCAGTTCTACTTCTGGTCTATGCAATTACACCTGAACTCAAAACTCCCAGCAAATATTAGCTGCAGTCCCAAAGGATTTTATCTTCTACATCAGTTATCATTAATCTAGGACTTCAGATAAATCTAGTTCAAGAATCACAGTAAAGGGTTTACAGCTTATACAGCTATCTTTCTTATCTGAGTAGATAGTTTTAAATTTAACATTACACAGATCTTGAAGTTCACAAGTAACTGAACCAAATTTCATATAACTTATAATTGCCCAACAGAGATGACAAATTTTAAGGCATAACTCAGTTACAAGTTGCCCAATACCTCTAGAAAACACACCATCTAAGTAGGAAGGTAAACTATCCCATCTTAGTCCCTCAGCATCTCAAAGAATGGAGGAGGGAAAACAGGGAACCAGTCTATAGAGAACATAGAAAAGCACACGGGAAAGACAGACTTCTTTCCTAAGGGTATTCACCAAATTCTTAATGGCTTCAGTTTCTCTCATTTACTCATTTCTTGCTGCAGTCAAGGAATGAGGGGAGAAAAGAAATAAAAAGCCATCTTCCAAAGAATTTAATTTGCCTTAACCTGAAATTTTATTCCCCAGCCATCATTCCAAAGGTTTTTCTTGAAGCTGCAACCTGGCCAGGGTTGGAGCCCAGGAAAAAAATCCTTTATTGGCAGGGACATAGAATGCCAATCCAGAAAAGAATGGAACCGAGTGTGCTAAGAGCAAAAGGTTTTAGGACTAAGAAAATTAGGAGCAAAAGAGTTCCCACCTGTAGGGTTAGGTAGGAAAGTGTGAGACAGACAGACCTAGCCTGGCTTACCTAGATTATCTCTCCATAAGCAGCTAAGAAAGTTTTAAGTAGTGCCCTGAAGCTAAGAAAAAAAACCGAGAGCAGTTTAAAATCCCATCTTTGTAGACAGCCTTGTGAGCATGCGAAAGCGTAATTCTGAGGCTTCTACAATTAACACAAGATGACCAAATCAGGGAAACTGAGTCCCGTTTAAATGTATAGGACAAGCACACGTCCCGAGGGCTAGAAGCTGCGGCTTTAACAGCCAGGTAAATGTCTGGAAGGGGCGCGGCCCACTTGTCCAAATTGCTAGCAAATTTCTATTTTAAAAGTTGGTGACAACCTTTCCGGAGATTTGAGAAGATTTAGATTGAGTCCCCAATCTCCCCACTGTACAGTAACCCCAAGAAGGGGACAGGATAGGAGCATTTAAATGGCAGGTTGCCAAGCCACATGGGAGAGGTCCGAACCAGGCCTCGAGTTCTACACTCCCCACTCCATGGAAGAAGGGGGAGGAGAGGCCAGAACGAGGGTTGGGGAGGAAGAGATGCCATCTTACCCAGCGCAGTGCGTCTTGAATGGCGAGGGCTCCTCTGGCGATTCCACGCTGGAACTTGAAGGCAGGGCAGCTCATCTAAGTCCCCAAATCTTACTGGGAGAGCAAAACCTGAAAGGAAGACTGCTTACCCCTGTCCAGGGAGTAGCTGCCGTGGGCAGAGACATTCTCTAAACTCACCCCAATTTAGTGACCTTTCTCCTCGTGGCTACAGCCTGACCATTAGAGACTCCATTGCATTTAACAGTGGCATGGGAGAAGGGCTCAAACACAGCTCCTCTTACGTTTCTCCGGCTATCTCCCCAGAACAGAGCAAAGAGAGCACTGGCCTGGGACCCCCAAGAGGGGTGGGGTCCCCAGAACGGCCACATGACCACTCTTTGGGCTGGGGTGGTGTTAAAGAGACACTTCCTCTCGTGTCTCAACAGTTCCTGCTGGAGAGCAGGACTATCTGGTGACGGAAAAAAAGATTAGAAATGCATTGAGATGCAAAGGAAGGGCCTTTCTCTCTCTAAAGGATTTGGACAGAGGGAGTTTCTTCAAGCAAAGCATATTCTCCCTACTACCTTTAGAGATAGAGTGAGACCAAAGAAAGAACGCAGATTCTTCCGGAAGAATACTGCTTGAACAGCTCAAAACCCAGATTGGTTCTGAGTGTGCCCCGAAAAGGTCGGGGTCCAGTTTGATCGCCAAATTATCTAGCTTCCGGTGTTTGTTTCGTCAGGGGACCAAATGTTGAGGTCTAGCTTTGGGGTACCTAAATGAAATTAGGGTTAAGGTCTAGTGGCAGGTTTGGGGTATTTCAAGCGAAAAGGATCTATGGACTGCGCAACATATTTTCTTTGGAAAGGGGCCACTGGTCAAACCAGACTGGAGTGTTTTGATCTTGTCTGCCTGCAGGCTGGGCGGACCAGTGGCCCTTATAAAAAATGGTTCTGAAAACCAAGGCCAGCACAGCCAGGGTACGGCTGTACTTGTAAAGGCTGATTGATACCTTGGTTATTTTTCCCTAATCCTTGTTGAGGGAGAAAACCCTGGCTTAGCATTTGTCTTGTGACTACAGAATTGGGGCTGTACATAATAATACCCATTTGTGAGAGAATATCTCTTCCCCATAGGTTAATAGGTAGATTAGGAACTATGTAAGGGCGGACAGTGACCGTATTTCCCTCAGCGTCTTCCCAAGTTATCTGAGGACCTGGGGGTAATTGCCAAACCTTGCCGTTGTTAGAGGCTCCTTCAATGACTTCATTAATTAATGCCCAGAGGGGGAAAACATTTACAATGTTTGGCCCTTCTCGTTTTAGGTCTCCGCCAACCTTCTGCCATTTCCCAGGGTGTATTTCAGGGCCATTTATAATAAACCAAGGATGGACCTTATCTATGTATATAAAGAATTTTATAAGGTCCTTCTTTTTTACTTTTATGCCTCTTTCCTTAAGATTTCCTTTAAGATCTTTAAGGAATATTTGTTCTTTAGATAAATACGATCCCATAGTACCGACAATCGCGAAAACTTACCTCTACCCTTACGGGGGTTCCGTAGAGACCGTGAATTCTCTCCGGAATGCTCGGGGGCGATGTCGGGCCGAGGTCCACTTAGAGGCCCACGTTGGGCGCCAGTTGTCCTGTCCGGCAGGACAATAACAGTGGGTCATCGAGTGGAGCCAGGGCCGAAGGGGAGCAAAGGTGCTGTAAGACAATCAGTCTGTAAAGCCTATGGCTTGGGGACAAGATTGGAGAGACAGAGAGGCAACTCAAGATTTAAGATGGTGAATGTCTCTGTTTAATGAATGAAGAGAGTTTAATTAAATAGGATTTCAGAGTGGGGGGTTACAATGAGAAGAATGTCGGACCATAGGTGTGGCGGAAATCCTAGAGTATACTGTTATCTAGATTTTGGGCGGAGATGACCGATTTCTTGGGACACACATTATCTAATCTTCAGGAATTTAGGGTGTATGCTAATCTTCTTAGCTCTTTGTTTCCTGTGTCCAAGGACATGGTCTCTGGCAGTCTTCAAGGACATGGTCTCTGACACCAATGAAAAAAATTATTCGTATAGTTTTAAAAAATGAACTGAAGTTCTCAAATGGCCTGCCCATAGTGATGAACATTGCTTCACTGTTCCTATATCACAGCTTAATAACATAAGCAATGACATCTATTTAGTTTTCTTGACTAAAACTGTCTCTTCCATCTCTTCCCCTCACTGACTTTGAAGAGTTACTCAGTTTCCTTTTTTATGCTAATGGAGGAGAATTGTAGATTTATCTGCTGGAGAGTCTGGCTGATCAAAGAATTTGGAGAGAACATCAACTGAGTAGTACAGTTAAAGAATAAGAGGACTCTTAATGAGTACTCAGATGCTCCAAAGCAAACCAAGAGCCTTTCCTCTTTATGGGAGAGGTTTTTGAACTTTAGCATTCCTAGTAGGTAAATGCAGTTAGCTAAAGAAACTAATGAATAATCTGAAATCATAGAATCCCCAGTAGATGAAATACAGGGAATTCAGTGACCTTCAAAGTAGCCATAATGGAGGAACAGCTGGAGTGGTGAAAAATACCTGGCAGGGAATTCTACACTACATAGCCTTCTCACAAATTCCTATCATATTGTTGAGTCTCGTTATTATCTTTTTCCAGAATTGCCTCTTATTATTTTTTGTTTTTTTGATTCCCTTGAGAAGAATCTTCTTGTCTTTCAGACTTAAGAAGTAAATCCCTTTGGAAAGAAATTTGAAAAAGATATTTTCAACTTGATGATTTCAGAGTTTCTAAAAATTCACACTTGAATTTTACTTGAAAATGT
Source organism: Antechinus flavipes (assembly GCF_016432865.1). Lineage (NCBI taxonomy): Eukaryota > Metazoa > Chordata > Mammalia > Dasyuromorphia > Dasyuridae > Antechinus > Antechinus flavipes. The sequence goes on along the minus strand of NW_026261951.1, from coordinate 2,578 downwards.
TTTGATAAAGTCAGGTTTTCCATAAGGAAAAGTATTCTCAAGAAGAACTTTACCAGGAACTCTTACTGAGAAAAGATGATGTACAACAATAATTATTGGAAAGATTAATAACCAAGACAAGATAATGTAAATACGTAGATAAACTTTCTCATTTATAGCATGGGAAGAATCTTATATTTTAAAGAATGTTATTTTTGCAATTTACTATTAATAGGAAGCAAGTCATTATTTTTGAAAATACTGAATTGGCTTTGAGATTAATTAAGGTTAAATAAGTTGAAAGAGTTAAACCTTTAAGCCCCCACCCCACAATATGGCTATCAGCTTCAACCTTTTCTGTATGTTTAGTCATACACTGAAGTCAATGACTCAAAATAAAATTTCAAAAATAAGCATCACTTTTGTGAGGGGCACTTTCAGTAGAAAGGAGAAATGACCTTTTCCTGTAAACTCCTTACGTTCAGCCTTTAAACGCTTTGAAAAATCCTATGATGAAGAAATCTAGGGCAGCTTTGGAAATCACAGGAAAAGCAGTCCTCCTCGCCTATACTACAGACATCTATCCCAAATGTGCCAAATTTTAAAACATGATGACAAAATTCTCAGAGTGAATCCCCAGATCTTTACAAGGATGAGAGTTCTTCTCTTGATTCTTCTCACAGCAATTACACTGGGCTCCAATTTTCAGTAGACAGGACAGTAGAAGATTAGCTATTTCTAGATCTGAAAAAGGGAAAATGTTTCATAATTCTGCAATTTTTTACATAACTAAATCAGTAACTCCACAGGAGAAGAAGATAGTTAAGAGCTTTTTATAGAATAATTTAAGCTTGTGAATACATTTCTCATCCATGAACTATGTTTTCTCATAGAAGGAATCTAATGATAATTGCTTTTGAAAAAATCTAAAAGCATTTTCAATTTTTTATCTGTAATAGTAACATTTGACTGTAATTAGTGTTATCAATGGATATCAGAGATTGAGGACTGCCTGGGTCTTTAGAGCCTCTCTAATGTAAGGAAGTACAGTTGTGCAACTATTTGGCCATAGTATCTACACTGGAAGCACTGAAAATTTCTGGTTATACTCAACATTGGAAAACCTGACCATATTTGTTTTTGTTGTTCTTTTCCATGATTTCTCATACTGATGTAGAAATGATAGCACCGTGAGTCCACTATGTCCCATCATTGATCTCTCATTGTAAAGAGCACAAAAAAGTACATCTTAAAATATTGATTATATCAAAAGAAAGGAAATTTCTGTATTTTTTATGACTGACATCCTGGAAAAGTCTCATTCACTTTGAAGTGGATTGAGGTGGGAGGAAGTTGAAAGGTTAAGGGAAGTTGGAGGATGAAGACTCCATTGCTTTGTTTGTGGTTATACTTTGTATTTTCCACTCACCACTTTGAGTAATGTAAATTTTTAGAATGCTCTTGGACTTTAATGGTACAGATCAGAAAACCTCTATAAAGGCTTTTCCCTCCATTACTGTCTGTCTGGTAAAGCAGTTGGCCAGCCTTCAATAAGAGTTGAGTTAAATAGATAATACATGTTAAAAGACTGCCACCAATTGTGAACATCTTTTGTAGTCCAATTAGATTGGGTTGACTTCTTATGGTAGGTAGATTTGTAGGAACTGCCAAGTCAAGAATGATGCTCCTGATGGCATCAGATCTAAAAAAAAAAAAATATGATGTTTGAGCTAGATGGGACCCTTTCAAGAACATATTGGGTGGGGTGGTAGTTGGATGAGCCAAGTTGGCTGAAGAGTAGACTGGTCTTTGTCTGAGCTTTTTCTGCTTTCTCTCAGATCAACACCAGATCAAGGCTCTAAACTCATTTTTGGAGTGACAGAACATGCACATATTTCAAATTACCAGCAAGAGATATTTTGGAAGAACTTCAAAAAAGGTCTGTCTCAATGGGGCATAGGTGTGGGAGTCAGTGGAGCACAGGAGCAAAGCAAGGATTCAAAGGAGTGGCCTGCACACCAGGGAAATCTACTGAGAGGCTCTTAGGCAATAATATACAGCAATTTTGGCAACTTTGTCTTGATTTAGAAGCCACTGGATCAGCTGACTAGTAATGAGACTTCCATTGCAACTACAGAAGGCAAATAGCTCTCAAACCCCAGCATAAGGCTGAATGTGGATCACAACGTAGTATTTTTTCTAGTCTTTCATTTTTTATTGAAGAGTTTAATTTGCAATACATACGCAAGGATAATATTTCAAGATAGACCCTTGAAAAACATGTGTTCCAATTTTTCCCACCCTTACCCCTTAAAAATATGTTAAATTCAATATAGGCATACATTTTCATACAATTATCTTGCTAAGAAAAACCAGATCAGAAAGTAAAAATAAAAGGAAACAAAATAAAATTCATGCAAACCACAACAAAAAGTGTGAAAATGCTATGTTGTGATCCACACTTAGATCCCACAGTCTTCTCTCTCTGGTTGTAAGTGGCAATGATTATCACAAGATAATTGGAACTATCCTAAATCATCTTTTTGTTGAAACGATCCATGTTCTTCATAGTTGATCACCATATAATCTTGTTGTTGCT
>NW_026261950.1:0-11988 GCF_016432865.1 Antechinus flavipes | reverse complement strand
CAGAACATGCACATATTTCAAATTACCAGCAAGAGATATTTTGGAAGAACTTCAAAAAAGGTCTGTCTCAATGGGGCATAGGTGTGGGAGTCAGTGGAGCACAGGAGCAAAGCAAGGATTCAAAGGAGTGGCCTGCACACCAGGGAAATCTACTGAGAGGCTCTTAGGCAATAATATACAGCAATTTTGGCAACTTTGTCTTGATTTAGAAGCCACTGGATCAGCTGACTAGTAATGAGACTTCCATTGCAACTACAGAAGGCAAATAGCTCTCAAACCCCAGCATAAGGCTGAATGTGGATCACAACGTAGTATTTTTTCTAGTCTTTCATTTTTTATTGAAGAGTTTAATTTGCAATACATACGCAAGGATAATATTTCAAGATAGACCCTTGAAAAACATGTGTTCCAATTTTTCCCACCCTTACCCCTTAAAAATATGTTAAATTCAATATAGGCATACATTTTCATACAATTATCTTGCTAAGAAAAACCAGATCAGAAAGTAAAAATAAAAGGAAACAAAATAAAATTCATGCAAACCACAACAAAAAGTGTGAAAATGCTATGTTGTGATCCACACTTAGATCCCACAGTCTTCTCTCTCTGGTTGTAAGTGGCAATGATTATCACAAGATAATTGGAACTATCCTAAATCATCTTTTTGTTGAAACGATCCATGTTCTTCATAGTTGATCACCATATAATCTTGTTGTTGCTATTTGCAATGATTCCAAAAGAATGTGACTGGTTAGAGCATTGGACTGAATCTAATTAGATAAAATTTAACAGTGATAAAAGTAAAGTCCTGAATTTGGGTACAAAAATAAAATCACCATCATAAGTATAAGATAAGGGAGGAATTGTTAGCCTGCAATTGTTTTGAAAATAAAATTCTGGGTTTCTAGTATACTTCAAGCTCAAGAAGAGCCAGCAGTATGATGTGGCAGTCAAAAAAGCTCATGCCATTCTGGACTTCATGAAGTAAGGCATGGTTTCTAGGAAAGGAAAATGATTATCCCACTGAATTTTAGCCTCATTAAACCTCATCTGGAATACTATATTGAATTCAGGGTCCTCCACTATTTAAGAATGGATAAACTAGAAAGTTCCCAGAGAAGGATAATTAGGAAGGTAGAAGGCTTCACATTCATATCATACTGAGGAGTTGTGCAGGAATTGGAGATGTATAGTCTGAAGAAGAGGATGTTCAGTAAGGTTCCAAGCATTTGAAGGGTTAATGACCAAAGGAAGGGATTAGCTTTGATTAAGGGTTTTTTTTTTTTTTTTTGGCCCCAAAAAGCAGAACCGGAAGCAAAGGGTGCTAGATGCCAAAAGATTATCTGAGATTCGATGTCAAAGAAAACTTCCTATAAAACTTAGCACTATCTTACAGTGGCATGGTCTACCTTGGGAGTCAATGGATTCTACTTCTTTGGAGCATCTTCAAACATTATCTCTCAGCTCATATCCAATCTGTTATCAAGAACTGCCAATTTTACCTTTATAACATCCCTTAATAAATCTCTTTCTCTTATGTGAAATGTCACTGCTCTGGTGCAAATTCTCATTACCTCACACATGGACTATGGCAATAGCCTGTTAGTGGGTCTCTTGCCTCAATTCTCTCTGAACGCCAATGCATCTTCCATTCAGCCACTAATATGATTTTCCTAAAGCATAGATCTAAGTTACTTCCCCCTACTCCCTTCCCAGCCCCACTCAATAAACTCCAGTGGCTTCTTCTTTTCTCAGGATTAAACACAAAAGGTTTTGTTTGGCATTTAAAGTCCTTCCTAACTCCTTCCTTTCAAGTCCTCTAATATCTTATTCCCTGGTAGGTACTTTCCTATTTAGTAACACTGGTCTTCTCACTGTTCCATGAGTAAGACATTTGGATGTTTTTTCTGGCTCTCCCCCATATCTGGAACTCCCTTTCTCTTTGGTTCTACTTATTGACTCCCTTAATTTTCTTTAAGGCCCAACTAAAATCCTCCACAGAAAGCCGTCTCCTATCATTCTTAATTCTAGTATCTTCTCCCTGTTAATTATTTCTTATTTATTCTGTATATAATTTGTTTAAAAAATATTTGATAATGTGGTCTCTCTCCCTTTAAATAGTGAACTGCTTGAGCTCAGATTTTGTATTTTGCACCTTGCCTATCATATGGTAGGCATTTAAATGTTAATTTATCAATAATCTAGAGGAAGGCAATGGGAATAGAAAAGAGCCTTGATTTCATTGAATATTAAAAGGAGCAGGGTCATCTGGTCTAGAGAAGAGAAGATTTAGGAAGGCCATGATATCATTTTTCAAATATTCAAAGGACTGTTTCAAATTCAAATTCAAAGGAAGAGGGATGAGACTTGTTCAGTTTGGCCCCAACAGACAAAATTGAGAGTGACAGATGGAAGTATTACAGTGATTAATTTAGTATTGTGAGACAAGTATTTTGTAAACCTTTAAGTACTATGTAAATGAGAGATTATTATATGAATTATAATTATTACTTGTATGGGAGAAACTGAATAACATACTCAAATAAATATGATATAGATTGTAACCTTAGAAGCGTATAAGAGAGTTGTAAACAAAATGCTGAATGAAAACTGAGGGAAGGAAGGTTATTTCCAGCTAGAACGAGAAGGAGTCAGCAGTTTTGTTGAAGGAGATGACATTGGAGTTGAGCCTTGAAGGATCGGCAGAGTTTCAAAAGACAGAAATGGAGATAAAGAAGGGACAGAAAACTGGAACCCATTCAAACCAATTCAAAGGAGCTGTTTGTTAAATTTTCCATGTGAGCATTTACACTTTGGAAATCAGGAAAGTCTACCAATCAGGGCTTGATTTACTGTTTTGTTGATTGTTAACTTAAAGTGACAGTACAAATATTCATAATACAGCTTAAATAAAAGCAAAGAAGAAGAAAAATGTGGCTAATTTGTGGGCATGTATATATGTCTGAAGAATAGTGAATATTCCAGTTTGGTTGAAGGAAAGAGTTTGTGGTAGGGAAGTAATTTTGAGAAAATATTGAAAAAGTTATTTTTTGGAAGTTCTTTAATGCCAGGATTAGGCATTTGGTCTTTATTTAGTATGTGACCTCTAAGTCCTCTTTTTGTGGCCCTTGTATAGTACTGAAGCTATGGGAATGTGAACACACATCTGGTAATTGAAAAGAGGAAAAAAGTAATAATAAAGTGCTCATTTTTGGGCAACAATGATGAAGATAATGGACAATAGCCAAGTCAGCCATATGCACTTGGCTCCCAAAATTAAACATGCACTGTACAATGCAGAACAAGAGAGGCAAGGACAATAAACCATTTAAAGACAAGAATGGAGTTTAATTCTAGAAGTGGTATAAAACAATGTAATAATGATGATAGCCAAGTCAGCTTTGTGCATGTATAATCCAAACAGGATGCAAATTGAAGTCATAAATAATATTTAATTTGTAATACCAATAGAGTCTAAAAAGTTATATTGACTAAAAAATTATTAGAATGAATCAAATGAAGATTCCTATATGCCTAGAATATTTAGTGGACCAAGGCAGAGTTAGAGGAGGAAAAAAAATCTATAATACAGTGTTTGAGTTAGAAATTGGATGAGAAGACTGTGATTTTCCAACTTGCATTTACAAAGAAAGAGACTGAAAATATTTACAAGGCCATTTAGCTAGATTAGAAACAAATGAGAGAAGGCTTATTATTAAGAACTTATGATTAATGACATGAAATTCTTTTAAAGTAATTTTGTAAATACTCCATCCTGGAGATATTGTATACTCTCATCTGTCATTGAGCATCTAAATAGGATCATACAATGCCTAATATCAGAGATTGAAGGGATTTTAGAACAAAGGATACTAGAGTGCGAGAAACCCAGAAGTATAGAGCACACAAAATCAGAACTAGAGGAAACCATACAGATCATTGAGTCTGATCCCAGTATTTCACAGAAGGGGACATTGAGAACCAAAGAAATAAAATAATTTGACCAAGGTCATTCCTTCTAGGATGAGAAAGCTCAGGAATACTGACTTTATTTCTAGCTCAGTGCTCTCTCCAATACCGTTCTGCCTTCATCAGACAATGTTTTGCTGTCAATGACTATTTTCTTTCTTATGTTCTACTTTTTATGGTCTTGCATCTTAAATCCCACTAGTGCACCCTGTGTATTACATACATGTGCCTATTAGCAGCCATAAAAGGTGCCAAAAAAAGACTAATTGTGAAAGAACAGTCATTAATTTGTAGAATATTAAGTATGATTATGGGGAACGTTAAAGCCATTTCACACATTTAGGAGAAAGAATGACGAAATGCAAAGCTCGGGGAATGAAAAAAGAAAAGCAAAAATAAAGAGTAATTACTGATTTGAATAAAAAAATATAACAAAAACTAATAATGTTAAATAATGAAGGGGGAGGGTGACCGTCAATCTGGATCAGTGTGTTCACTTGACAAGGTAACACCATTTACGATGTAAAAACAGAATAGAACATAAGAGTTTAAGAAAATATATTGTATTTGGTTTCTACAAATGGAACAATGCTGTTCTTTACATAAAGCTGGGGCTGTGACAGTACAAAAGGTGTTGTTGAATGGGTGACTTCCCCTCCTCTCTCTTTTCACTCCTCCCCCATTTGGAATGCTTTGTATAGTCATTATATGCATGATGAATGTGGCTAGGTCCAGAAAGATAGTACAACTTCTTTTGCAATATCCAGCTGAACAAGAAGAGAGAAGTTAATAATGATTACTTCATATCAAAAGAAAGTACCTCCTAGGTAATTGAAAGTACATAGAGACCTTTGCTCTAGAAGCTTTCTTTCCAAGCTTGCTAAACTAATCAGTAGGGGAAAGATGACATTTTGTAATTCATTCAGCAAATTTTTATTAAGAGTCTGCTGAGGGTTGATTTGTTATCTACTCACCTTGGGCAAGACATTTCATCTCTTTGAATCTTAGAGTCCTTACCTGAAAAATGGGTAGAATAACATTTGCATTTAGTACTTCGCAGGGTTATTATGAGGATAATTTGAATAATAGATTCCTAGGGATAAAAGGGAACTGAGAGGACATGTAGTTCAATCTTTTCCCAAAGCATGAATACTCGTTGATAAAATCATTCATTCTTCATTTGATGAACTTCAGGGATAAAGATTTTGTTGTTGTTTCAGCCATTTCACTCATCTTGACTATGAAGTCATTTGGAATTTTCTTGGCAAAGATACTAGAGCAGTTTGCCATTTCCACCTTGGTCTTGCATCATTTTGCAGCTCATTTTGCAGATGAGGAAACTAAGGCAAACAGGGTTAAGTGATTTGCCCAGGATCATGCAGCTGGTAAGTATCTGACATAGAATTTGAACTCATCTTTCTGATGCTAGGCACGGGACTCTATTCATTGTTTATCTACTGCTACCCAGATATAAGAAAAATTTAGGCAAAATGATATAATTTCTTAAAACAGAGATAGAGGGCTGAATTTGAAATCAAAGGTCTTGGGTTTGAATTTGGACTCTGCTATGTTATATCTGTCTGATATCTTCAATTTTTTAAATTTTCAGCTCAAAATTATATGTAAATGCTCCCCCTCAATGATATAAATATGAGGTATTATTATTCATCAGGTTCTGTGCTCAGCAGTAAAGGCAATATAAAGATGAATAAGAAACCATTTTTCCTGTCAACAAGTTTATGGTCCAGTTGAGGAGATAGAGTATATAAATAAGTAACAATAAAACAATTTAGAACATGATAAGTACATAGGAAAAGTGCAAAGGACTATTTGTGTTTCATTTTCTCTAAGTGAAATGAGTTGAGATGTTCTTCCTATTCACTTCAAAATGTTTCTGAATCTGGTTCTCTGGATTGGAATTCAGTGATCAAGGGAAAAATGATGACATCTCTTTTTTATCACATAACTGCCAACTCTTCTTCACATTTACTAAAATAAAACTGGAAAAAAAAGTACCAGCTCTGAGGAGACACTGATGTTAAGAAGCACTAGGATGTAGTGATTTTCTCACAAAAACCCTTTGAAAACCTTATAGCACTAGAGAAAGGTAAGTTATGGTTATTAATAGGCCTTCATTTTTCCAGATGGTGGGTGCAGTTCCCTTACCCTGCTTTGCCCAGATGTAGTGCTCTAAAGTATTGTAAGTCACCCTTCTCACTACAACAAATTTGAGTAATTATGGTAATGGAAAACAGGCATGGCATGGATGATGAAAATACATAAACTCCATTTTTCATCAATAATTTCAGTCTCTTTTCCCATAAGCCTTTTTTTGTCAGAGTTTCTCAGCAGTAATTGAAGTTACCCAGTGATCAAGTAGTATGAAGTCTTCCCTGAATAAATCTAAGTAGGACTTTAAGGTAAAACAAAGCAACCTCACCTCCCTCAAAAAAACCCCCAAAAAACAATGAAGCAAAAGAACCTGAAGAAGCAGACAGGAATTCTGACCTGTATGACTAGAGGTTGCAGGGTATGAGGATGTGACCCAGAGGGAAAAACAGGGAAGGATCACTTGCATACTAAGAGCTAAATAATAAGGCCCTTTCTATAGAGGACATTAAAACACTTGGGAGATACCAGCAACAATAACAACAATAGCTTGAATTTAAATAGAACTTTATAGAGACATGCAGAGCACTTTATTTAAGTTATCTCATGTTGTGAGATAATAATCCTGTGAGGTAGGTACTATGATTATCCAGCATTTAATAATAGTTAGCATTTATATAGCACTTTATGTAGCTCTATATACACAAATATATATTTATATAGCATGTTATAAAGTTATATATATGTATATATATATATATATATATATATAAACACACACACATATATAGAAAGAGATATATAGCTCTATAAAATGCTTAAAAATGCTAGCTATCATTATGGTTTGTAAAACACTTTACAAATATTATCTCATTTGATTCTCAATCCACAACAATCCTGGGAGGGAGATGCTATTATCACACCCAGTATAGTTGAGGAAACTGAGGCAGACAGTAGTTAAGTGGCTTGAACAGGGTCACACAGGCAAGAAGTCAGAGGCTGTATTGAACTTAGGAAAAAAAATTAAAATATCATGACGTTTGCTATATGTATGTTTATTGATACAATATTTGGAGTGTGTATCAATCCTAGAAATGTAATTACCTCTTTCAGTGTTGGCAAAAAGAACTATTTGGAAAATGTGGATTGTTAAAATTAGATTCTGAGTAACTTAAGATAAAAGGCTCTTCATTTTAAAAATATTTTATTTTTTCAATTATATGTAAAAACAAATTTTAACATTCTTTTTATTTTTTAATTCCAAATTATCTCTCTCTCTTTTTTTCCTCCCCTCTCATTAAGAAGGCAAGAAACTTGATCTAGGTAGAAACATGCAGTCATGCAAAATATTTTAACATCAGTCATCTTATGAAAGAAAGCACAGATAACCTCCCTTCCAAAAAAATAAAAACAACAAAAAAACCAGCACAAGGAAAAAAAGCATACTTCCATCTTTATTTAGACTCTACCAGTTCTTTCTCTGAGGGATAATGCATTTTTCATCATTAAATCTTTCATAATTATCTCAGATCATTATATTACTGAAAATGGCTGTTACTCACAGCTGATCATCACACAATATTGCTGTTACTGTCTTCTTGGTTCACTTTATTATGTATCAATTCATATAAGTCTTTCTAGGTTTTTCTAAAAGCATATTGCTTGTCATGTCTTATGGTACAATAGCATTCCATCAGTCATACACCCACATTTTCTTCAGCTATTCCACAATTGATGGGCATCCCCTTATTTTCCATTTCTTTGACACCACAAAAAAAGAGCTAGTACAATTTTTGTACACATATATATGGATATATGTACATATCCATATATCCATATATATCTATATATAACATGTATGTATATATACATGTTCTTTAGTGTCCCATTTTCCCAATGTTTCCTCTAATATTTGCCATTTCCCTCTTCTGCCATATTAGCCATGCTGATAGGTGTGAGGTGCAATCTTAGAGTTGATTTAGTTTGCATTTCTCTAGTCAATAATGATTTAGATAATTTTTTATTTGATTATTGATAGCTTTAATTTTTTCATTTCATATTCACTGAGTATCACTTGGTGAATGATTTGTATTCTTGTAGATTTGATGCATTTCTCTCCATATATGAGAAATGATGTTTTTATCAGAGAAAATGGCTGAAATTTTTTTCATAGTGTGTTTTTCTCCATTCTTTCTTTCCCATTTGTCCTTCTTTCTCTCTACTTTCAATTCCTATTTCCTCAAATCTGTTTTCCTTCTGACTATACCTCCCTTTATCCCATCTTCCTCTTATTGTAAAGTTCATTCATAGAAGCCTCTTATGAGATAATTTATTTTTTTACCTATCCCTTCCCCCACTTCTCGCCCTTTCTCACCCTTTAATTTTTTTTTTAAGACATTTTCTCATCATATTCACTTCATATTGCTGCCTGCTATGTATATTCTCCATGTAACTGCCCTAAAACTGATAAAGTTATTATGAGTTACAAGTATCTTCCTATGTAAGAAGAAAAATAGTTAAACCTTATTTTTCCCCTGTGATTTCTCTTTCCTTTTTACATTTTTATATTTCTCTTAATTTTCGTATTTGAAAGCCAAATTTTCTATTCAGGGCTGGTCTTTTCATTAGGAATGCTTGAAAGCCCTCAATTTCATTTAATGTCCATTTTCTCTCCACATGAATATATTTATTTCTCAGAAGATGATTCTTGATTGTAATCCTAAATTGTTTGCCCTCAAATATCATATTCCAAGCCCTCTGATCCGTTACCATAGAAGCTGCTAAATCTCATATTATCTTGACTGTGAATTCAAAATACTTGAATTGGTTTTTTTCTAGCAACTTGCAATATTTTCTGCTTCATTTGTGCAGGAGGCATGAGAGCCACCACAAGGCTGGTCAAAGATAGAGTATCTCTTTTCCAGTTTTTCTCAGCCCTTAAATACTTATTACAATTATGTCATGTGTACAATTATATACTGAATAAGTGTGAATTAGAGAAGTTCTAAGTTCTAAGTATATATGTAAACTAGAGAACCACTATCTCATCAATTCCACTGAGTTAACACCTTGTTTCAAGTATACTTCTCCAGAGTTCAGGCCCTTTACACTCTGCATTTGAAAATTCACTTGTATTTCCATCAGTGTGCTTTTCAGAATTACTCAACATCTGTTCATGATTTATTGGTAAGCAAGCACCTGATATATTGGGAGCAGATATGGCAGATCAAATATGGATTGTCCTTGGAAGTGGGGAATTTTGTCAGCAAGTGAATAGGGAAATACAACAAATGACCCAATATTACTTTCTAAATACATGTGGTTATTAAGGTTTCTCCTTATACCCTTTTGAGCTCTTCCAATAACTTTTTTTGGTACAGGAGGTTAATTCACATTTTTCTTTGAAGTTTTGGATGTAGCTGTTTTGACTTTATTGTCTTCTTCCAAGTTTGTGTTTTCACCTTCCTTGTCACCAGAGTAATGTTCTATAGTTAGGTCCTTTTTGTTTGCTTATTTTCCCAGCTTATTTATTGACTTTTAACTTTATGTTAAAGGGGCACTATCCAAGTGTCAGGTTTTTTGTGCTACTATTTTCAGACCTAGTTTGGGGGGCAGGGTAGGAGTAGAGACGTTTTCAGTTCTTTTAAAGTGATATAATGTGACTAGAGATGTGGTCACTGCTCTCCTGGCCTGTGCCCTTACCTGTGAGAGATCACAGGATGATTTTCTTCCCTGGGATGCAACCAGAGTCACTGCTCCCCTTGGTCTACATACACTAGTGTGTTAGTCTCCTTATTATCATAGGATGTGACCAGGAACTGTGTGTGGGCCACAGAAACCTATGTTTAGTGCCAGAACGGATTTGCTATAATCTCCTTCTGACTGATTGTTGGACTCCCTTACCATATGTGGGCTGAGAGGTCCAAAACCACTGCCACTGATTCAGTCACCCCCTAAGGCCTGCCACTAGATTGTGTTCCAATCCCATCTCAGTGAGACAGACTTTTCCTGCTAACCCTATAAGTTGTCTTTAATGGAAAATTGTTTCATCTCATCCCTTTGTTGGTTCTATCACTTTAGAATTTCTTTTGAAGTGTTTTTAAAATTCATTTGGAGGGGGGATTTGGGAGAGCTCAGGTGAGAAATTGCCTTTACTTCACCATTTTGGCTCCCTACATGGCTCTTCTAAGGTCTCACACAGGCACACATAGACACACACGGATACACACACACACACACACACACACACACACACACACACACACCATTTTTCCTTGCTTCTAAGCTCTTTCTCTCTTATTCCCTGGGTAAAATAATTAAAAATTAATTTTTAAAATTACTCAACTCTCATAAACTCCTCAGGGGAAGGATTTTTTTTTTTTACTGAAGGCTTTAATTTTTAGGATACAAGCATATTTACATAATACAGTGTTAGTTGCTGAATTTATCGTTTACCTTCCACAGGTCAGTTTATCTGATAACGAAGGTCACTATCTGTGACCCATCAGCACTTATCAGGAAGTTTTGGGATGTACCATTTCTCTTAAAATATTGAGGGAATCAAAATTTCCATGCAAAATTTTATAAGACAATCAATTCTTTTTCTAAGGAGCTAGCTTTTCATCTTTCCTTTTCTTTTTTGTTTGTGACATGCTATTCAAGAATCACAGAATCTTAAAATTAAAAGAGCTTTCAAAGACCATCCTGGCAGGAAATATCTGACCAAGAATCTCCTTTATATTATTAAGTTGACAAGCAGTCAACAAATCTATTGTGACAATCAAATGACAATATTTTTAAGTGCTTTGTCAACTTTAAAGTGCTACATAAATGCTAGCTATTATATTGCAGTATGATATAAATGATAAAATAATAAAATGTAAAAAATATGATAATTAACCTAATTAAATACTTATGAAGTACCTTTTAGATACTCATAACCTGTGCTAAAATGAAAGAGAACCTATGGATCAACTAGTATAACTTTACTATTTTTCAAATGAGGCAACTATAAGCCAAGAAAAGTTGAGATTTACTTAAAGTTGCTGATGGTAGGGGGTAGCTGTGACAATTTCTTAAAATCAGATAACAAAGAAGTTTGCTACATTGATTGCCTCTTCATTTCATTTGAATAGGGCTACTGATGGCCTAATTTCAATATTGCTGAATTGTCAGAGAAAAGGGAAAGCTGAGGAGAGAGAGAGAAATGGAAGAATGATTGGTCAGAACACATACAACATTCATCAATTAAATTTATCATATTCTATGGATGTGGTTTATGGTACCCCCAAACAATTATAATACTAAATCAGGGGTCACTGATCACAGATCATCATAACAGATATAATAATCATAAAAATTTGAAATAGTGTAAGAATTACCAAAATGTGATACAGAAATATGATGTGAGCACATACTGTTAGGGAAAAGGCATCAATAGATTATTTCAGTATAAGGTTGTCACATATCATTGATTTATTTTTAAAAAACTCTCCACAGTATTTGTGAAATGCAATAAAATGATCCTACCTGGATCAAACATAAAATGCTTTGTTTGGCATTTAAAGCCCTTCACAACTGGCCCCTTTCTCTCTTTCCAGTGTTTTTATCCCTTAGTTTTCTTCACATACTTTATGATCTAGGTACACTGATCTCCTTACTATTCCTCACATACTTCATCTCCAGATTTGGGACATTTACACTGGCTAATATGGATTCTTGGACTTCTAATCCTCCTCTTTTCTAACTCTTAGTTTTCTTTAGGACTCAATTCAAATTTAATCTTCTTCAGGAGGACTTTCTCTGTCCCATTCCTCCACTGCTAATTTTCCCCCTTTAATTTTACCTTCCATTTTCATTGTATAATGATGCACACACCCACATACATACACACAGTTATTTGCATGTTGT
>NW_026261949.1:0-12226 GCF_016432865.1 Antechinus flavipes | reverse complement strand
AAGTAAAAGTTTTAACTTTAAAAGTTTAAAGTTTGTTTTTTCATGTAATAAAATAAGCATTTTCATAATAGTACAATAAAAAGATGATTGAATATGAAATTGAATCTGCTAAATAAAATCTGCTACTCCTTTCAAAATGACAAGAAATTATCATGCATTTTTCCTTCCCTCCCCCACCATACAAATGGGTACTATTAGATACAAATAGGTATATACCTATAAATTATGCTATACATAATTTCATTTTTTTAGTTTTTCTCCAAATCTATATAGTATCTCACTTCATATGTGCTTTATAGTTAATTTAGGTATTTATAAAAGACAAACTAATTTCTTCACTCAAAGTGATTCTTGGAACAGTGTTGCTATCATCACATACAATGTTGTCTTGATTTGGCTCATTTCAACTTTCTGTACTATGTACACTCTTCTGTACTTTGTCCTAGGTTTTCATGCTTTTCTAAAATCTGGAGTATATTGTTATATCACAATAGTATTCCATCATAAGCATATACCACAATTTGGTCACTCATGCCCCATTTGATGAGCATCCTTGAAATTTCCAATTCTTAACCACCATAAAAAATGTTGCAATAGCTAGATAGTGCAGTGGATAGAGCACCCGTCCTGAAGTTGGGAGGAGCTGGGTTCAAATCCAGCCTCTGACACTGAGCACTTCCTAGCTGTATGACCCTGGGCAAATCATTTAACCCCAATTGCCTCAGCAGGGAAAAAAACTGCTATAAACATTTTAGAACATGTTTTTCCCTCATCATGTAAAGCATAGTAATGTTCAACCTGGTAATCCTGGGTTCAAGGAATAATTTACAGGGCAAGGCTCCTTCTAAAGACCCAGCAAATCTAAACATATTAGTCATTTAAGAAAATATTTCTGAATAATTTTCATAAGCTAAGGGAGAGTTTAGCATGTCCCCTTTGCCCTTCTATCATTTTAGCCAATCTGGTAGATGTAAAATAATATTTCAAGGAAATTTTAATCTGCATATATTATCAGTGATGATGTAGTGTCTTTTTACAAATGATTATAACTTGGTTTTCTTTTTTTCTTGAAAAACTGCCCATTTGTTTCATTTATTAGGGAAATTATTTGTATTCTCATAGATGTAACAAAGTTCTTTTTACCATTTGAATCTCCCTCTTATTTTTATACTCTTATCCCTATAAGGTATCTACCTTCTTTACTTTTGCCAATCAGTAAGTATCATTATTTGTTTCTAAAGAAAGCATACCCAAGTAAACACTCAAGTTGTAAAGCATTGTAATCCCACTTTGGATTAGCTCTATTTATCATAGTAAAGGATCATGATCCTCTAGAGATATTTTTTTTTCATTAGCAGTACCTCATACACAAAGTTTTCCACCCAATTCCAAACAAGAAAAATTAGAATGTAATAAATGATACTATGGATCTGTAATATGAAATAGCTATTGACACTCAAATGACATCAGTTCAGTTCATTATATTACGCCATGCATCTATCGCCCCTGGACTGATTGTCCTCAGCAAACAGTGTAGCAGACTTTAGATCATTGAAAAAGTTATATATAGGGCTTTTCTCACTCTATAAAACACATGTGCAGCCTAGCTCCTCTCAATTTCTAAAAGTGGTAGTCAATGGTCAAAAAAAAAGTCAAAAGTATTTGGCAGACCTGTTTGTAGTGGCTAGAAACTGGAAAATGAATGGATGCCCATCAATTGGAGAATGGCTGGGTAAATTGTGGTATATGAATGTTATGGAATATTATTGCTCTGTAAGGAATGACCAGCAGGATGAATACAGAGAGGCTTGGAGAGACCTACATGGACTGATGCTAAGTGAGATGAGCAGAACCAGGAGATCATTATACACTTCGACAACGATATTGTATGAGGATGTATTCTGATGGAAGTGGATTTCTATGACAAAGAGACTTAACTGAGTTTCAATGGATAAATGATGGACAGAAACAGCTACACCCAAAGAAGGAATACTGGGAAATGAATGTGAACTATTTGCATTTTTGATTTTCTTCCCGAGTTATTTTTACCTTCTGAATCCAATTCTCCCTGTGCAGTGGGAGAACTGTTCGGTTCTGCAAATATGTATCGTATCTAGGATATACTGCAACATATTTAACATATATAGGACTGCTTGCCATCTTGGGGGGGGGTCAAGGGAGGGAGGGGAAAAAATGAAACATAAGCGATTGCAAGGGATAATGTTGTATAAAAATTATCCTGGCATGGATTCTGTCAATACAAAATTATTATTAAATAAAATTAAATTAAATTAAAAAAAAAGTATTTGGCAGAGAATTTATATCTTACATCCATTTGAGATGATTACTGGGAAAGAAGCTAACAAAATGGAGTCCAGCTGAATTCATTCTTTTTGTTCCAGATTTCTTCTTAGATGTCAAGACAATCTTCAACAGAGGATGCATTTTATATTGGATGTGATTCTGGATGGGTCATGGATCATCTCAGGCAAGGGCTCTGAATGAGAACAATTACTGTTTTTGAGAGATAGGGATTTTTTAAGAAAGGCTTACTTTGATCAGCCATAGCTACCCAACTAGCACATCAATGTCCTCATTAAAATATGTTCAAAGCATTCTTCTGGACATTCTGGCTTCTTGTATAAAAAGTTCCAGCTTAAAAAGTGTCCCCAGCTTAGTTGTAAGCTCACTACTTTCTCAAGGGGCTAGGCTAAGGGCCACAATACCTCAAAGACACTGTGCTGGAGAACTTGTGCTTTTGTGATCCCCACTTTTCTGTAAGCATGTCAGTCTTCATCAAAAAAGGGATAATCAACGTGTGTTCTAATATTCTCATAACGTAAGCTTGTGATGGGTCTTAGCAACCTGCAGAAATAATTGTTATGTTCCAAGGGAACAATCGAATCCTTAACTTTGGAGAGGTGAGAAGGAAAATTTGAAACAGTATAGGCAGGCTGGCAAAGGAGGGGAAAGTCCCATACTAACAGGAGATGCTAACACTTTGTCATCGAATCCAACAGACAGGGGCCGACTACACAAATGCACACCAACGTTCTGCCATTAAAGCCAACCACCCAACCAAGACATCCCAATTACACAATAATGTTTCCATCAATGATAACAATACGCCAATGACATGTTAGCAACATGTGGATTATCTGACAACTACTCGCAAACGCATTGCCATCAAATCCAAGGAATCAGAACTTGCTCTCAGGAAGCTTCCCCACTACTGAGCCCAACTATCACTGCTGCTGCAGCTGCTACTTCTACATGGTGTTGAGAGAGTACAATAAGAAATGATAAGCCTCGTACTGTCAGAAAAACCTGGGAAGACTTACACTAAGTTAGTAGAATGAGGAGAACAGTGAACTTGGTAACAGCAAGATTGTAGAGTGAAGAACTGTGAAAGACTTAGCTATTTTGACAATTCTGAAAGACTCATCCTGAAAAATGCTCTGCATTTCTGCACCTCTGTACCGCCAAAAAAAAAACCAAAAACAAAAGGTGGAATCTGGGAAAGGTCGAAGCATACTTTTTATTTTTTTTTTCTTTTACTTATTTAATCTGCATGTAATTATGTTTTGCATGACTCAAAATTTATAATCTAAATTAAAATGCTTGCTGTTTCCAAGGGTGGAAAGGACCGGGAGGAAAGGAAATAGAAAATTTGTACTTCAAATTTTTTTAAAGGTGAAGGTCAAAAAATGGTTTTACATGTAACAGGGCAAATAAAACATTAAAAAAAAATCTACCTTCTAGATTTGTTTGTGAGAATCAAATGAATTAACATCTATAAAGTACTTTGCAAAACTTAAAAATTTTTTAAAATACTTGCTATTAATATAGAACCAGAATAAGGAGTCATCATTAAGCTAATAAAAAGTAATGGGTAATGGGAATTGGAAGAAGAAAAAGATAGCAAAATAGGACAAAAGAAGGAAACCACAAAGTGGTAGAAAGTAATAAACAAATTCAGATGCTTATATTACTCTATTATGCACCAAACTAGTGAAATTGTTCTCATTGCAAACAATCATCTATAGCATCAATAGAAAACTAAACGCTATAACCTTATGGTTTTGAGATGAAGCACCCACAAGATCTGTCAGATACTTGCCATCCTTTATAAAGTATCATTGAATTATTAGCAGAGGAAGGTCCTTTGTAAGTGGTAAAGAAACAGAGTTTGCCTTTGGAGGTGGGGAGCACTCCTTCCTCTGCTTTCAGAGCCCTTATTTTGTGTTCCTCTTTAGCAGACTAGCTCTCAGACAGTTGTTATGGTAGATAGAGAAATTAGAAAGAATTCATCAATTCATCTTTAGAAAAATGTTAGTTTAAAGGCTCCTGGCATACTTTCACTTTCTAGACTCCCTCAGCTGACTTCTACTATGAACGGAGGACTTCTCATTGCCAGAACCTGAGCAATTTTGAAGCCCTCCAGAGCTGTCTTCAATTGTCCTCCTCAAGCTCCAGCTTCAGATTTTTTATATCTGTCATTTCTTTTTACTAATTCTTATAAATTACAGGAGAACCTCCAAATATCAATGGAATCATGGAATATCAGTGGAATCATGAAAAGTTACATTCCATTCCAAAAGTACTTCCCTAACTTTTTCTATTCAATCAATAGTTCTTTAAAAAATATACCTCAGTCTGGACATGTTTATATGGTTTCCTTTCTTTGGAAGTTTTACCCAAAGTTAATTGAACTGAAATATGGATCATGCTGGTCACTCAGAAGTTTCACCTTGAGCATTCTTCAATTTAGTACCTTGAAACTGTATTCCTATGCATTCATTTATATATTTTTAATAAATGAAAGATCTTTCCCTGCCTATTAAAAATATGAAACTGTTCCCAAACAAGCGGGGTATCGTCTTATATCATTCACAGAGATTTGAATCTTTTTTAGTCATATACTACAAGGTTTTATTTATCCAAATCTTATTTGTTTGAAAACTGTTCACACACACACGTATATTAGTGGTATATTTCAAAATAAGTTCCTTTTGTTCCTCCTTAGCTATCAATCATGACTTTTAACAGTCACAATATCTTACAGCATTTAATAATTGACTTTAATCTTTTTTTTTACACAGAAATGATTTCTTCCCTTTTCATCCCCAGATTGCAGTGTATCTTCCACTCTGAATGAGTTTCTAAATATCACAGGAAAGCACCTGAGTCAGACCTCTGGTTTGTATCCACAGAAGGAGAACCAGGAAGGTGGAATGACTAAACATCATCCCCCACACTGCGCCCACCAAGACTCCCTATTGTTCATGCTTTAGGACAAAGAAGTTACAGCTTCAAGAACTCATTTCTTAATGAATTCTTCATGGAAACCCCTAAGCTCCTGGAAGGGTCAGCTCAAGAACCACCTGTATCAAGACCTTTCTGGATTTTCCCTAGGTGGCCCTCTCTCTCTGTCACCACAGACTCCAGAAAGTTTCCAGACATCAGTGGCCCAGTACAAAAAAAGATGGGAGCCACAACCAGAAAATAAAGCCAGCTTTATCGAGTCTTCCTCTGGCTTTCTAAAAAGTCAACAAGAAGACTTTATTCCTCACACAGCAAAAACAACACAGACTGATTCTTCCCTCACTCTATGTACGCTCATCTGGGGAGGAGTTGAAGCCCCCAGAAGGCCGTAAGCTCGCCATCCCTCTTGGTCCTTCACTTCCTAAACTGCAAGGACAGCGCCCACAAGCAGGGAAGACTTGGGCAGGGAGGCCGGGGCGGGTCGGAGCAGCCCATGTTCAGTGAGTCCTCACCTCTCAAAAGTCTCTGAGCTGCAACACCTGGGGCTTCCTGCAGGCTACAGAATCACCGCCTTCCCTGCGTTTAGAGTTAGGGTTCCTCCTCCGCCACAAGTCATTGTATGGGCCACTTGGGGAACTTGGGGAGACTGGCCTCCACTCCCCCACCTCTGCCACTGCAGCAGCGGCGCACTCGCCTCAGCCCTGCCCACACAGAGTCAGGTTCGAGACTAAAAATGATGCCCTTACCTCTTTGCCCACCCCTGCCGCCTGTACTGAGGCCCCAAGAAATGGAGAAGATGCTCTGTAAATAAAAAGCTTAAAAAAAGGAAAAGATTATCTTCTGGAGGCAGTGATGTAAGAAACAAACCTTTGGACTCAGAGAGGGATGAAGGTAAAAGGCTGTTTTATTCCACACCCGCAAAAGCCCGTGTATCCTGTATAGAGCAGGTGCACACTAGGAGAGAGGAAGATCAAGCATTCTGGCCTTCTTCCTGGCTACAAGGTGCCCCCCATCTCCCCCCTTGCTGGCTGCTCCAGGACATACAACTGGCTGCTTCATCTCACATATACTTACTCCTACAGTATGTTCCCCCTCCCACCACATCTATCACATGATCATGAAGATGAGCCTAAGCTCCTCCTGGGGAGGAGAAGTTAATATTCATAAAGAAATTAAGCATGTGACCTACACCTAAGCTACAAACTTTCCCCTACTTTTCTGTCTCCACAACCCCAGCCACTTTAGTCAGGTTTAATTCTAAACTGGAGTTCTAAGATCCACAAAAGGATGCTCTCTTCACAGGATATTTCTCTCATTTGCATATTTCTGTGGAAACACAAGGTCCCACACCTCAGGTTGTACAGTGACAACCATAAGCAACTAGGGTAGCAAAGGGATGGCAAAGAGAGTTCAAACCCAGCCTCCGACCTATCAGGGACCCTGGGCAAGTCACTTAACCCATTTGCCTCAGTTTCCTCTGTTGTAAAATGGGGGTAACACCAGCATCTACCTCCCAGGATAGTTGTGAGGATCAAATGAGATAATAACTGTAAAGTGTTTAACACATTAATCACTATTTGAAGTTAGTTGTTATTGTTATTGGACATTAGATGGAACAGCAAATAGAGTACTCTGGATATAGGGAGAACAGTTACTGAGCATTAGGTTGGGAACAGAGAAGACTCCATCAGTCCAAATCTGGCCTCAGACATTCACTAGCTGGGTTACTTTGGATAAGTCACTTAATCCCATTTCCTCCTTTGTGAAATGAGCCAGAGAAGGAAACAGCCAACTGCTCTGGTATTTTTGCCAAGAAAACCCCAACTGGGTCACAATTTCACTAAAACACTTGAACAACATTCTGATTGTTAGAGTGGAACAAATACTGACTTTGGGACCGGAGAACCAGTGTCTGGATCCTAACTCTAATGCCTATTACCTGAGTGATCTTGGGTAAATTAAGTTAACCTTCTTGTTTTCTCATCTATAAAGTGAGGAGGAGGATAGAACAGATGATCTCAAAGAAAGTAGTCTCCCAACTTGTTTTGATCACATTCACCTCAGTAAACTGTTTTTGAACCTCTAATATGTGATTATTTATAAATTAAATATATATATGTATTTATGTATGTATTTATGTGTGTGTGCATGTATATATCCCTGTTGAGAATGGTACCTAATATGAAGCTTACTTCAAATTTGAAATCCTGAAGGGAGGAGATCAACATGGAAATTCTAATATTTGATGCTGGTCAGGGAGGAATCACGGGGATTTCCTGAACCAGGCACTGACTTGGGCAGCTTGGCATTTTGGAGATCTCATTGCAGCTTCAGGGCACAAGGAATGGAATGGAGGGGAGAGCCTGGTGGCAGGAAGACCAAGCAGCACACTACTGCAATGGTCCAGAATGAGGGACAGGGACAGGAGAGCGGTTACCTGAGCATCAAGGTGACAGACAAGAGAGAGGTGGGGGAGAAGAACAAAGAATTGACAACTGATTGGAAATGTCAGCTGGGAGAGGATGAGGAGTGGACGATGACACAGATGTTGGGCTGAAGTTGACAGCTTGAGAGGCTGGAAGGATGGCCACACAAGATCCATGTGGCAAAGAACAAAGACACATATGGCAATCCAGCCATCCCTACTTATCCCTGGTATTGGACTCTGTAGCACTCAAGATAAAGTGGGAGGGTGGAGCAGGAGGAGAGAGAGACCTCCCACAAGCTGGGTATTTCCCAGGAATCAGTCTCCTTCTGAGAGAGGGAGAGGGGCAGTTGGTGCCTGCAGCAGCCATGGGGATCTGAAGGGTGGGGAAAGACCTGATGGGGAGAGAGGGCATTTTCTCAGGGGCACCAGGGGAGCTGCTATTGGGAGTGCCTGAATGTAATTATAATCATAAAGTGTTAATGATTGCATAACCCCTATGTAGTATAGTGACAGTGAGAAGAATGGAGGGAGCCAGAAAGTGCCAAGATACTATACTTTGTACAGTACTCTTCTGTACTTGGTCCTAGTTTTTCATGCTGTTCTAAAATATAGAACTCATTGTTATATAACAATAGCATCCCATCACAAGCCTACACCACAATTTGTTCACTCATTTCCCATTTGATCAGCATCCCTGAAATTTCCAGTTCTTAACCACCATAAAGAACACTGCAGTAGGATGGCTAGATTGTGCAGTGGATAGAGAAACGGTGCTGAAGTTGGAAGGACCTGGATTCAAATCTGACCTCTGACACTTAGCACTTCCTAACTATATGATCCTGGGCAAGCCATTTAATCCCAATTGCCTCATCAAAAAAAAAAAAAAAAATACTGCTATAAACATTTTAGATCATGTTTTCCCCTCATCATGTAAAGCATAGTAATGTTCAACCTGGTAATTGTGGGTTCAAGGAATAATTTACAGGACAAGTGCTCCTTCTATAGACCCAGCAAATCTAAACATATTAGTCATTTTAGAAAATATTTCTTAGTAATTTTCATAAGCTAGGGGAAAGTTCAACATGTCCTCTCTACCCTCATATCATTTTAGCCAATCTGGTAGCTGTGAAATGATTTTTCAAGGTAATTTTAATCTGCATATCTTATCAACCTTGATTTAGAGCCTTTTTTACATATGACTATAAATTGCTTTGTTTTGTTTTGTTTTTCTTGAAAAACTGCCCATTGATTTCATTTATCAATTGGGGACATAACTTGTATTCTCATAGATTTAACAAAGTTCTTTTTACAATTTCAATCTCCCTGTTATTTTTACTCCCTATTTTTCTTCAAAGCCTCTTCTTTTACCTTATCCCTGCTATTTTGTCTTTTCTTCTTACCCTCTTATTCTTTAACTCAAACCTTTATATTCCCTTTCCTTATCTTTTCTTCCATACTTTCCTAATTCAATAAACACTTGAAAAAGTCCCAATCTCATTCTAACCCCAGTTTTTTTGTTTTTGGGTTTTTTTTTTGGGGGGGGGGGTTTTGCCTTGGTGAAGCAACTGGTGTTAAGTGACTTGTCCAGGGTCACATAGCTAGTATGTGTTAAGTGTCTAAGACTGGATTTCAACTTTGGTGCTCCCAACTCTAGGGCTGCTGCTCTATCCACTGTACCATCTCTCTAGGCATACCTTTCAGTCTCCAAAGATCAGCTATAGTGGAATGGAAAAAACAGGGATATCAAAATATTACTTAAAAAAACAAAAGAAAGGGGGAGCCACAGGCACCCCTAGAACTTTACTAAATATAATTATATATATAATCTTTTTTTTTTTTTTAGTTTTCCTCAGAATGGCTTGTCACTTGCAGATCGGTTTTATTCTACCAGACTGAATGACAAAGAAATAACTCCCACACCTTTTACATATGATGATCAGTTAATAATGTGGAAGGATCCAAATACTGGGGAATGGGAGGGCCTGTATAAAGTAACAGCTTGGAGCAGAAGGTTTACTTGTATTTCCTTAGATGCGGAAAGCACTCACTGGGTGCCAATGAGATATGCCCGTCTTTTCCACCAGGAGAAGCCAGAAAAAGAGGCATCCAGCAAAAAGGAGATGAAGATTGGAGCGACAGACACTCATACTGACCAGTGAGAGAACAGTATTCCCGAGGCTTCTGGCTTTTTGTGTATGGAAAGTGACTGCTCCGGGAGTACAAGCAACACCTTTGTCGGGTCCATCTTTCAGACAAATGCCGTTATGACTTGTGTTTGTCATTACCTCTGAATTGGCAGAGTGGCAACAGAATTCCCTACTTAAGTTGGGACAAGCAGTAGCAAATACTGCTCCTTGTGACTGTGGGTATATCAGATACACTCTCAAGTGAAAAATGGACCCCTACGTTGTCAAAAAGCACATAGTTGGCCAGATCCATATCCTTCTACTAGGTATGTGATCCCCCTGTTACAGTGCGACCTATAAAAGACACTTTGCATGAGGCGCCTTGTTTCAATACCAGAATGCCTTTTAATAATGTTACGTTCAATGGATCACAATGCTATGGTGATATGTTTATCAGCCTAGAGGGAATGGCACAAATAAGACCTTTTGCACCCTCTTGTGTGAGTGGCAATCTTTCTACCCTTTCACCTCCAAATTTTACACTTTATAATGTGTGACAATTGTATAAAGTCTATGGTTACTTTTCAGACTGGCATTAGCTTGTATGTACCCATTATGTGTAGCTATTGGTTTCTGAATTCCACTATGTTAATGATATATAGAAGTGCAAGAATTTTGTTGGAAAGCCCCCTACATCAACAACTCCTTCCTGATAAGCGTCTCGCCTGTTGAATAATACAGATGTACATCCTTTTCTCTTAGCAAACTGTAATACATCTGCTAAATGGAGTCAAAACACTCCTACAGTTAAACAACTAAGCTAAAGCCTTTAGATGCTCCAAAGGGATATTTGTTTATTTGTGGAAGATCAACAGGATCTTTAATTGAATAGGAGGCATTGGCCCAACTGCACGCATTGGGACATGGATCACCACACTCAATGCTTTCCAGTATCTAATCACCTACATAAATTATGGGCAATGCACCTTAGGTGTAGTCAACCCAGGTGTACTAATATATAACTCTCCAAAACCCCTGTAGCACAATACATGCTGTAGAAAAAGGAGTTCATGGGATAATTTTTTATGGTGAGTCAGAAAAATTACTGCATTCCTTATACCTTGAGTAAGGCATATAGATCATGGAATTGTTTTAACTCGCTTTACAATGGCATTGAAATCATTACTAATGAAACAGCAGCAGGCTTCAGAATTTAGAGGAATCATCGGATCCCCTGGCACGTGAGGTTACAGATTACAGAACAGCACTGGATTATCTTTTTGCTGCCAAAGTGGTGTATATGTGGGTGTGAATGCATCTTGCTGTGTATGCATAAAGAAATTACAATAGTGATTACAAATGTCTATCATCTTCATGACGCAGCCCAATGGATGGAGGATACCAGAGCACAATTATTTCCTATACAGTTGTTATAGGATAAGTAGAAATCTCATTCTCTCTCTCTCTCTCTCTATCTATCTATCTATCCATCTATCTATCTGGCTGACTGGCTCATTCTCTCTTTCCCATAGTCTATTTCTCTGACAGTTTTTCTCTCTCACTTTCACTCACAGGTTTTCCCTCTCCATTTGTCTGTATCTCTCTGTTTTTTTCTCTGTGTGTGTGTGTTTCTCTTTTTTCTGTCTCTCTCTGACTGTTTCTTTCTAATTCTTTCTGTCTCTTCTCTCTTTTTCAGTTTATATCTCTTTCTTTGAAGAAAGTTAGTTGGAAAACAAGAGAAAATAAAGAGAAAAGGAGAGCATGAATGAGAGACAGAAAGACGGAAAAAGACAAAGAGAAAGTAAGAAAAAGAGAAAGAGTCAGTGAAATTGAGAGATACAGAAAAAGAGACAACAGAAAAGCAAGAGAAAGAGACTGAGTGTGTAAAAAAGGGACGAAATGAGATAGAGAGAAAGAGGTAGATTGTGAGAAAAAAGGGCAAAAGAGAGAAAGCCAGAGAGAAAAGGAGAGAAAAGAAGTGCCACCCAGAGAAAGAGAGTATCAGAGATTGAGAGAGAGAATTAAAAAAAGAGAGAAAGAAACCAAGTCAGAGAAACCGAGAGCAAGAGAAAGAAAGAGAGAGGGAGCAATAGAAATGGAGAGAGCCAGAAAATGAGAGAAACACACAAAAGAGAGGATCTAAATCAAAGAGAAAAAGTGAAAGAATTAGATATAATGAAAAAGTGGCAGAGAGATTGTATTTTCTCCTTTTCTTGACCTGAAAGGTGAAGCTCTTCAATCACAGGGTATGCATTTATAAAATCAGATACATCCTGTCCTTCATTTTTTGCCTTGACCAATGCTTTTTCTAATCTTGTCATAGGCTGTTAATAGGTGATTCTTTTTGTGTCTGCCATTCCCCCTTCTCCTTACTCTTATTTCAGACTTTTTCAATGTATTGATCAGC
>NW_026261948.1:0-11993 GCF_016432865.1 Antechinus flavipes | reverse complement strand
CTCTGTGTGTGTGTGTTTCTCTTTTTTCTGTCTCTCTCTGACTGTTTCTTTCTAATTCTTTCTGTCTCTTCTCTCTTTTTCAGTTTATATCTCTTTCTTTGAAGAAAGTTAGTTGGAAAACAAGAGAAAATAAAGAGAAAAGGAGAGCATGAATGAGAGACAGAAAGACGGAAAAAGACAAAGAGAAAGTAAGAAAAAGAGAAAGAGTCAGTGAAATTGAGAGATACAGAAAAAGAGACAACAGAAAAGCAAGAGAAAGAGACTGAGAGAGTGTGTAAAAAAGGGACGAAATGAGATAGAGAGAAAGAGGTAGATTGTGAGAAAAAAGGGCAAAAGAGAGAAAGCCAGAGAGAAAGGAGAGAAAAGAAGTGCCACCCAGAGAAAGAGAGTATCAGAGATTGAGAGAGAGAATTAAAAAAAGAGAGAAAGAAACCAAGTCAGAGAAACCGAGAGCAAGAGAAAGAAAGAGAGAGGGAGCAATAGAAATGGAGAGAGCCAGAAAATGAGAGAAACACACAAAAGAGAGGATCTAAATCAAAGAGAAAAAGTGAAAGAATTAGATATAATGAAAAAGTGGCAGAGAGATTGTATTTTCTCCTTTTCTTGACCTGAAAGGTGAAGCTCTTCAATCACAGGGTATGCATTTATAAAATCAGATACATCCTGTCCTTCATTTTTTGCCTTGACCAATGCTTTTTCTAATCTTGTCATAGGCTGTTAATAGGTGATTCTTTTTGTGTCTGCCATTCCCCCTTCTCCTTACTCTTATTTCAGACTTTTTCAATGTATTGATCAGCTACGATTTTTTCGAAGAATTCAATAAAGTGGGTCATCTATGATAATGTACTCAGGATATGTAGTCCATTTTATGTCCTATTATGAGACTCTGCTTGAAAACATCTATTTAGAAATACCAAGAAAATAGAAATTCAGCTCAGAATATTATAAACCAAGCTCAATTAAACATGAACTTGTTTGTTGATTTTCATGTTACAAGTTTTTCTGGTTATTTGTATGCAAGAAATGTAATGCGATTTTAATTATCAAACTCTAAAATGTTCAAATATGATCCCGCCTGGAAATAATTGGAGCTCTGGACAGTATGCCATGATTTTAAATTACTTATGCATGTCAAATTTATTATAAACCAATCAGCTCAGAATAGATTCATACAGCAGTCAAAAAGTGTGCATGTTTGCAAGGAAAATGCTCACCCAAGCATGAGTTCTAACCTTTTCTTCTCCTGAGTCTTGGAAACTTGCTAAAACTTTGAAAGCAAATATTTTGATTGTTTATTTTTCAGATGATCACAGTTCTGTAAATCTCACAGGGCACTGAATCTTAGACCCCATGTTGACTAATCTGTTTTATTCAGTAATTATAATCAAGAGACAATCCTTCCTTCTCTACTGGGGAAATTTTTCCCTCCTCATTATCCATTGTGAGTAGTAAATCCAATCTAATAATCCCCTAAAATTCTATTAATCACCTTATATGTGTCAAGCACTGTGCTAAGCACTGTGAATAATAAAAATAATAGTTCCTGACTTCAAATAGCTTATAATCTGAAGAGGGATTCAACATATAAAAGGAGAAGGAAAAATGAATGTACAGGAGAGAGAGGGACATGGCACGGTGGCATCTTGCTCCATTGCATTGAAACTATATAGAGAGCAGATAAAAGTATAGGGAGGAGCTGAGAGTCTGTTTTCTGCCCTTTATAAAGGAAGATATTGGGAGGAATTTGCCACTATGTCCTTTTGCCTTCCAATAAGAAAGGGGAGAATCTAAGGAAAGTGGTATTAATAAGGCTTGTGTTACTGGTATAATCCAGAGATTTGACATGATGAAGTTATCCTGGGAGGAGCATGGTATTTGGAAGTGAAGATGACTTAAAGTAAAATTGCAATAGTATCACACATTTGGCTTAGCCCATCACCCAAGATGAAAACTGTTCCACTCAAAATCATGTATTAAGTACCTTCTCTATGCAACCCCATTATGATGAGTTCTATGCATTAAAAAACAAACAAACAAACAAAAAAGTCCCATCCTAAAGTGTAGTGCTCAAGGGTGGTAGCGGGCTGATGAAAAGATGTATGGGATTGGAAGATACATGCCAAGAATGACAGGGAAAAGTGAGGAGAGACAGGAATCAGGAAGGCTTGAAAGTTCTGGTTGCACTTGAGTTGAACCATGAACTGAAAGAATTATTCTGAGAGGTGGAGATAAGGCACAAATATACACTAGGCAGAGGACCTGCAACGTGTCCTATGTGAATGCTCCAGATCTGGGGATAGAGTATGGACTTTGGCTGGAATCAAGAGTTTAGGAAGCAAAACACTGTGAAATAATGAAAAAGTAATGTGGAAGGTCAGGTTGAGAAGTTTGCATTGTAACCAACAGAATGTATTTGTAATGTCCGGGCTAGCTTTCTGGAGGGTCTCTAGATGAGCCTTGGTCTTAGATGGAGAAGTGATGAAGGCAGGAGAACCGCCAGGAGGATGGTCAAGGATGGAGTCCAGAGTCTGGAGTGTGGAGTCTGAGATCAAGCTTGAGCATCCATCTTGTCTCCAGTCCTCTCAGCCCTTAAATACCTTAGTACGATTACATCACTACAGCATACTGAGCATGTGCCAACAGTAGAACCATTACATCACTATATTAAGTATATGTCAACTAGAGAACCATTATCTCATCAATCACAGTGAGTAAACACCCTGTTGTAAGTAGCTTTGCTTCAAGTATATCTTTCCAGAGTCCCAGCCCTCTACACTTGTGACTTCTGAAATCTCCTAAATAAGCATATTGGGAACAATAGTTGCTACCTGAAATTGCTTCAGCATCATAGAGTGGTACTAAGAGAAATGTCCTTAGAGTAAAAATATCTGGATTCAACTTTTAGTGGCTTTGTGACTCAATTTCTCTACCTGAAAAATATGAATAATGAATTTCCTATGCCATGTTATTTTTGTTTAATTATAGCATCCAAATCTTCATGATCCTTTGGATCATAGTGTACTAGGTCTTTCTAATGTCCACCATCTTTTGAAGTCTGCACAAGAAATTGGAGAAGACTTTCTTCATCCTATGAGAAAATATTTTATGTGAAGATACCCTTTGAGGCCAGATACTGGACACAGGAAAAGACCTTCACAATCTCATGTCCAGTTTCAGAAGCACAT
This sequence comes from Antechinus flavipes, assembly GCF_016432865.1. Taxonomy (NCBI): domain Eukaryota; kingdom Metazoa; phylum Chordata; class Mammalia; order Dasyuromorphia; family Dasyuridae; genus Antechinus; species Antechinus flavipes. Next base: position 8,808 of record NW_026261948.1, on the reverse strand, counting down.
TTTGTCAACTATCAGCAGAAATTATGAATCCAGAAGATTCCCAGGAATTAGCAACTATGTGATATCAGTGAGTAACAATGCTGAAGAAGTCATACCCCTCCCAACTTCCTAACAAAAGATAGATACCACATAAGACAAGGGACTCTCTTTACCAGAGCTTGTCTCTTAAATCTATTTATTACCTCCAGTTCATATTCATAAGGAAAATCATATAGATCATACCTTTATGATCTGATAGTTATCCCTACTTTCTTTAATTTGACTGAATTTTGCAATAAGAAGATATCATCTGAGCTGGTCAACTCCAGATCTTGTTTTAACTTAATGAATAGAGCTTCTAACCTTTGGCTGCAAAGTAGATAATCAATCTTATTTTATATTGACCATCTGTTAATGTCCATATGTAGAATTGCTCTTTGGATTTTTTAAACAGAGTGTTTGCTATGACCAGTGAGTTAGCTTTTATTAAGCTTTTTAGTGAATGTCCTGCTTCAAAGCCAACCTTGTTTGTTATTCCAATTATTTTCCATTTCCTTCTTTAGCAGTTCAATACCCTACTATGAATATGAGATTTTTTTGGAGGATTATTATTTCTATATGATGTAGGTCTTCATAAAACTGATCAACTTTGGCCTTGTTGGCATCAGTGGTTTATATCTAGATCTTCATTACTGTGATGTTGAATGACTTGTCTTGGATTTGAACAGAAATCATTTTGTCATTTTTGAAATTATACCCCAATACTGATTTTTTCACCCTTTTATTGACATGAGGAGTATTCTATTCCTTCTAAAGGAATCTTGCCAATGTTTAATCTTTCTAGCTCTTGATGGATCTCATCCAGCTTAAATAAATAGTTCATAGATTTTACATTCCAGATTCCTATGCAAAATTGATCTTCATAATCTCAGATTCAGTATTCACTGCTTCCTTTGGCTCAGCTGCTTCATTATCACTGGATCCATTTCCAATTGTCCTCCATTCTTTGCCAGTAGTATACTGTGCATGTACCTTTTACCCAAAGGGGTTCCTCTTCCAATGTCTTCATTATTATTATTTAGTTGTATGTCCATGGGGTTTTTCTTCGCAAAGAAGTTGGAGTAGTTTCTTGTTTTCTTCTCCAGTGGATGACCTTTCATCCACTTTCTCCACTATGATCTGTTTGCCTTGTATTAACTACCATGGCATAGCTTATAGTTCATTAAGTTACACAAAACTCTCTGCCATAACAAGGCAGTGATTCAGGAGGAGTGCTATGGCATAGGGCTGTTGAAAGTAAAGAACTTGTTAAGCCTAAAACAATAAGAATTATAATTTTTATTATTGCTATTTTCTTATATATATCTGTACTTTGGTCATAGGGAAATCTTAATATGTGTTTTTATTCATTCATTCATGTATTCCTCCTAATTCAATCTTCAGTTTCAAGTAAATTAAATGTGATTCTATTCCCAATGAGAGAATTTAAAATACTTGAAAATAGTTATCATAACTCCTGGATTTTTTTTTCCCTCTCCAGTATCAATATATTCAGTTATATCAATTATTTCATATAAAGTTTCACTTTGATTACCCCTCACCATCTTGGTTTACCACTTGTTGTATGTATGCTTGTTTATCATTGTTATTCCAAACACATAATGCCTAGACTAGAAGGTGCATGACTCAGGGATAGTGATCTATATGACTAAATAAAATTAGCCTTAAAATAGAATTCCTATGGATGGTGGATTCAACAAACCACACCTATTTACGTCCATTGTAGTAGTTCAAATTCAAATTTAAAATGAAACGAGACACTTATAGATCATTTAATAATTAACAAATAAGGTTTAGTTAGCCATAGCAGATAACAGATATTCAACAAGGATACTGTGTTGATTCAATTGGTCATAGCTTCTCTAAATTTGTGTTGATCATGGTAGTCTGTGGCCAGAAGTCTGAAGGAAGAGATAGCTTTTTTTGCCATGATGTTGTTATAGTTTGGCCACCAGTGAGCTCTGTAAATGATTTAAGGATGGTTTCAATTCCTTTTAAGGAAAAAAAAAATTAGCCTAGCTTGCCTAAGATAGAGCCATAAGTTGATCTGCTAACACTGTGGACCATAGCATCTTTCTAAATGAAACAGTACTCCAAACTGAGTTCCCAATACATGTATTTACTGGGTATTATTATTGGTAGCACTGCTATAAACAAGTGGCAATTTCAACTTTATGAAACATTATTTAGTTTGTGCCTTAACAATTGAGAAAATGAAAATTGTTATGAAAATTTCTTTCAACACTGACTTCTTCAAGGAAAGCACTGTCTTAGACTTCTTGAGCCAGTGGCTGCAGTCCTTTGTTATTTATCTGTTGCTGCACTGATGTGCACAGAGGACCCTTCTGTCTGGTGCTGCACTGAGGAGTGAAGTGGAGAGTGGCTGCTGGAAATTGTAGGGGTCTGGCAGCTTACCTAGTACCGAGCCAGGGTTCTAATAATGCTTGGTCTGGGGTGTGCTGTAACAGGTGGCCTCTTTGACTAGGGCTACACAGAAGCATATGGTAATCTGGCCTCTGGAGATGGCCCGTTTGCTTATGCACCCATAGGATTGGTGTCTACCTGTGTACCTACGGATACACAGAAACATAGTAATTTGGCTATGGGAGTTTCACAATGTAGCACAGAGCTACATTGAAGTATATGGGGTTCTTAGAGACAAAGTCTGCCTGGAGGCTGAAATGATGCTGAGACATGGGGTAGGAGAGGGAGTCATGGGGTGGGCTTTTGTATATCTACCACCCCGGGTCTTGGGGTCTTCCATTGGTTTGCTGAGGTGGGGCTTGCTGCTCACTTGCTAGGATGCTTCTTGTCCTGGATAATGTTCCTCTTAACTGAGTGAAACTGAACTTTTCTGTTCTCCTAAGTTTCATGGGCTCAGAAATTTTTCACCTCATCTTTTTGCTGGTTCTACTGTTCCAGGATTTGTTTTAGGACGTTATTTTATGCTTGTTTTGAGGTGAATGTGGGAGAGCCATGACAATTTACTACTTGCTATTTTAGTTTAAAACTCAGAAGTTTAGAACTTTATGGATGAGGAAGAATCTCAGATTTGTAGTAGAACACAGTGAAATAAACATCAAATCCTTTTGCTATTCAAAGTCCATGTGCTTTCAAAGACAAAGCTTCTGAAAATAAGAAATCTTATTACAAATCAGATGAGTTTCTCTGTGTATATAAATAACAAAATCAACTCTTTTGAAACATGTACTTCAGAAACATGTACCTGGAAAGCTTGGTAGTATAGATTAGTGTTCAGCTGTTTGTATAGTTCTGTTAGTTTTTGTTTTATCCAATGATCAAAAGTAGATAATTAGAAGAAAGAAAATTTGACAGACAGATTAGTTGACAGATAGTTGAGATGAAATTTACCAGATTATGTCAGAGTGACAAGTAGAAGACTGGATAATCTATTTGGGTTAGTTTAGGGATTTTCTGTTTCATCCATCCATATTTTTACTCATAAGATATAAAAATTACCTTTGCTTCTAAGTGTTTTGAAAATATGAAGCAATCATTGTTTTAAGGGAAAGAGTAAAGATGCAGGGGACAGTGCCTTCACTAATATTAAAGCCAACAAAAGCTATAGGAGGAAAAGTTATGTGTGAGTGTATATGTGATGTGTGATGTGTGTATGTTGTTTGTCCCTCATATGGCAACTGTGCATACTTCAGTCTTTAATCAAAATTCACCTTTATATTTGATTCTATTAGTATATGAGGAGAATGAGAAGTTACAAAGATCTCATCTCTGAAGACTTCAAAAAGTTAGATAATTGCACTAAATTACTCAATGTTCAATTTATGTCTGGATATGAAACAAAACAATGCCTTTTAGTTCCAAAATTCTATGATTCCACCAATTTTGAAAACAGAGCAAGGGATAAGGCTGTTCCCATTTGCCTATAGCTGGCACTCAATGGACACTGTGGCTGCACCAGGGGTCAAGGGTAGGAGGTGAAGCAAAGGTAGCTATGAAGACAGGCTGCTTGAGAATATGGAAAAAAAACAAGGGAGCAGAGCTAGGTTTCATTCTCAAGTTTCACTGTGATTTAGCTATGCTACCTGGCAAGTCACTTTTCTTAGTGACTTCTGAATTTCCATATCCATAAAGTAATAATACTGAACTGGATCATCAATGTGGTCCTTTATACAGTTCTCTGCCTTTGTCTGTCTGTCTGTCTGTCTGTCTCTCCTTTCTCTTCCTCTCTCTCTCTCTCTCTCTCTCTCTCTCTCTCTCTCTCTCTCTCTCTCTCTCTTTCTCTTTCTCTCTCTCTCTCTCTCTCTCTCTCTCTCTCTCTCTCTCTCTCTCTCTCCTTTCCTCCCTTCCTCTCCCTCTCTCTCTTTCTTTAAAATGGATATACATTTATAAAGAGAAAGAGAGGCAAATACAAACACAAATATACATAGAAACATACACAGATACATGGAATTCTGGAAATATTCACTGGCTTTCCCAATACATATATGCATATGACTACATACGAGTATGTGTATATTATACATGCTCACATGTATATGAAGAAAGTAAAATAACAGGGCAAAGAAGCATACCCAATTTGAACACATAAAAAAGGATAATGGGTAAGACTAGTAGAGTTTTTATAGTAACCATGAGGATATTCAAATGGTAACCTAAAAGTGTAAATTATATTTATATATAAAATGAGTAGATTTTGTTTCATTATTCTTCATTATTATTGTTTGTCAAGATAAGATAGTGAGGGGAATATTAGATTTAGAGTTAAAGGACCTTGATCTTATTTCCAGATCTGCTGTTCATTACCTATGCAATCTATGATTGCTTAACTTTACTAATATAAGCAAATCACTAACTGTTCATAAGGCACTTTCCAATTTAAGCTGATGATACTATAACTTGAGTCAGTGACAAAACAATTATCTATTGCAATTATGAAGTTGTATGACTCCTCACTATTTTTCAACTTTTCTCTTTATTTTCAAGTCATAAAAACTCATGTATGTGGGAGAAAGCTTGGTTAAGGTAGGAATTACAAACTCTATCCTTCTGGTAAGATGGGAGACCATCAAACTATGCTGTCATCCTGTCTTTGTGCCTTAAATTCTTCCAGGTCATACCATTTGACTTGTCTGTCTGTACTAAAGTCCCACAGGAAATGTAATCTGGTTTTCCAACATATATACCAAGACTTTACAATCTAATATGCAGCATAATTCTCTTTAAAGTCTCCTCTAATTTGAGTGAATTCCTTCAGAACAGGGATTCCTTTTTTTCCCCTTTTTTCTGCCTTTTATATCTCTAATCCTTGACACATAGTAAACCCTTAATAAATATATTTAAAAATTTTACTCTTTCACACATGATTTTTTGAAATATATTTTTTAGGTTTTGCATCACTGAGATTCCTGTAAATACCCACTGTTTTCCAAAGAACTCTCAAAATCATTCTCTCCCTTTAAAGAATAACAATTAAGAAAAATACTTGCTATATTGACCATTTCTGACACTGTGTACACATTTTGCCTTCATAGTCTCTTTCTTCTCTATTGTGATGAAAATGGTATATTTCCTTATGTATCCTACTGGATCGCTTCTATTTTTTCCAGTTCCTCAGATTTCAACTTGCTATACATTTATTTATGGATTTATTAAATATTAAATAACAAACTGGTTTATTAGTTCAAATAAAATGACTAGATCACACATTTTAAAACACAGACACTGGTAGCTTCTTATATAAAGTTTTATGCTGAAGTAAAAAAAAGATACTAAGATGAAGTTATAGAATGAACTTCTCCTTCACCAAGATATGACTGACTAAAATAATATTTCCTGAAAGCAGAATTTAATTGGTCGACATTAACTGAAAACAGGTAAAATTTCATTACTAAGTACCATGTAAAATGTGGTACGGAGTCTCTGAGAAAATCAGATAAGATCTCATGTTGATTAAATTTTTAGCTATATTGCTATCTAATTTATGTCTAGACCAAATTTAATATGTTAATATTGAAGTCAAGTCAGGTGAGAATACATGCTACTCTAAATAATTATTTTGTCAATTTCAGGTCTGATGCATCCATTTGAAATTACCCAAACCTTGAAAGAAATACTGATAATTTGTAATATGGATTTCCAAAGAAATTATAGGACAAAGGCACTACTTTGTGAAATGTCATTTTGTTATAAAAAATGTGACCATGATCTGCTGCTGGTGGTTTATAACAGAGTACATATATATAAACAGAGTTTATAACAGAGGAAAAAACAGTATTTATGCAAAGAAGAAAGCTGAAAATATTTAAATGAAGATTCTTAAAAGAGCACAGCATCACAAAATAATAAATGTGTTGAGAATAATCCATGATTATGATGGATTTAGAGAGTGGGATTTTGAAAACACAAGGTTACAGAAAAAAATAACAGTTCTATAGAAAGAGAAAAAAGGTGTTTATGATTTTGTATGTATATGCATTTGTACTCTTGTGCAGGGTGGTTCTATGCTAACTATTTTCTCACTGAAGAAAATTTAGCCCATCTTTATTGCATATTAGATATAGCCATTATTTTGAAGCATTTTGAATTACAGTAAAGGAGAAGTAAAAAAAAAAATCAGAGAGATCTTAACTACTATTTTAGACTTTGAAACTTATTTGGTTCTCTATAGGGAAGTAAAAACACTGCTATGTTCATCAAATAATTAATAGAAGCAGGTTGCTCATATATGGAGAAAATATTTTTTTTTATTTCCCATATTATTAAAAAAAACAGAAAACATTTTAATTTGGTTAGATTGTAAACTCCTCCAGGACAAGAATATTATTATATTTTATATTTGCTTTCAAAGAACCTTGTATTCAATAAGAGATTAATAATATTTTTTTGAATTTCATTGGTTTGAATAGAAAAGAGCTAAATGAAAATGAATTTTGTTCCCACTGGTATTCAAGATTGTACCAATTTGAGAAGAGCGACATGGGAGGGATAAAAATAGTTTTGAATTATAACATGGAAGTATGCATCTCAAAAATGGATTATTTGATCTGAGCACTATTGATTTTTCTGATAGGATTAGTTCACTTTCTAGAACCAAACTATGTCAAATATGAATCCTTATATAATTACCCTCTGTTTTAGGCTTTAATTTCTCTGCCAGTTTACTGTTTTGTAATCAAGGCATAGCAGTTAGCCCATAGCAGAGTGGTCCCTATAACTTCTCTAGCCCCAGAGATCTCCCCTGCCCCTGGTCTGCTCAGGAGGCTAGTCTCTTGCTGCCTGTGCTAGTCTGTTCCTGGCCCCTCAGGACAAACCTTTCCTCGTGATCTTCCATATTGACTTTGGCTGGTAAATGGTAGTGTTTCTAATCTTCATGAATTTAAGCAGTGAAGAGTTATTTTTGAGGCTGGATTAAATAGTTCGTTATGAGGGGAATGAGAGAAGTTTAGAGAGTCGTGTGTGCCTTCTCTGCCATCTTGGTTCCCTATTCTTGTTTTTAATGTGTGATTTTCTTTAGTTAGCTTTTATATCTCTTTTTTTTTATTAATTCTACTTTTCTGGGTGTTTTTTTTTTCTTCAGTGGCTTTTTATTTGTCCTATTGCATTTTTAAGGAATTGATTTCTTTAGTTCTTCAGTGGATTTTTTTTTTTTTACATTTGACAAAATGTATTTTTTTTTTAAAGGAATTGCCTTCATTTTCTAAGCTGTTGACTCTCTCTTGAATACATCTCATTTATTTTCTCATTTCTTCTTCTACCTTGCTTATTTGTCTTTTAATATCTTTTATGAAAACTTCCAAGAAGCCTCTTTGGGCTTGAGAATAATTCATATCAGTCTTTGAGATTTCCTCTGTGAACATTCTGTCCTCATCTGACTTGGTGTTTTGGTCTTCCTTGTCCCCATAATGGGGTGGTTAAGTTTGATTTCTGCCTCTTGCTCATTTTTTTCTTCTTCTTTTAGTATTTTTTTCTTTTTTAACTTAAGGAAGCACTGTCCCAAGCTTCCTGTGCAGCTCTAAGCCTTGGCTTTGGGCACAGGGACCCTTTTTATTAATGTTTTGCACCTAGGAGGGAGTAGCTTTACCCATCTTTCCAGGAAACCACATGGTTTCTCATAATTTGGCTTCTGAGCTGATACTGGGGGTTGCCCTACAGGTCTGCTATTCTACTCAGCCAGGACCAAGGCTCTTAGTTGCTGATCTGCTTAGACCACACTGGTTTTCCCAGACTCCATCAGAAGTGGGCTGAACATCCCTTTCATCCCAGTGAGACTGATCTTTCTTGAAATCCTCCCAATCTATCTTGAGCTGGAGAATGGTATTATTCCATAAGATTCTGTTCAGAGGCTTGGTTTCATGAAGTTTATGAGGCAAGCTGGGAGATCTTGAGCAGTTTCCTGATTTTACTCTGCCCCACTTGGCTCCAAACCTGAAAGTCCTATTTTCATTTTCAATATTTTCTCCTTGATCCAATAAGTCTGAAATTTAGCTATGATATCCTTGGAGTTGTCATTTTTAGGTATTTCAGGAAGCTATTAGTGAATTTTTTAAATGACTATTTCACTCTTTGCTTCTAGGATATCAAGGCAGTTTTCCTTCATGGTTCCTTGAAAAATGAAATCTAGGTTCTTTTTCTTCATCATGGTTTTCAGGGAGTCCAATAATTCTTAGGTTTTCTCTAAGGTCTGCCTTCTAGATCAGTTGTTTTTCCAATGAGATATTATACATTTTCTCCTATTTTTTAAAATATTTTTGGTTTTGCTTCATTGACTCTTGATGTCTTATTGAGACA
>NW_026261947.1:0-11517 GCF_016432865.1 Antechinus flavipes | reverse complement strand
CTGATCTGCTTAGACCACACTGGTTTTCCCAGACTCCATCAGAAGTGGGCTGAACATCCCTTTCATCCCAGTGAGACTGATCTTTCTTGAAATCCTCCCAATCTATCTTGAGCTGGAGAATGGTATTATTCCATAAGATTCTGTTCAGAGGCTTGGTTTCATGAAGTTTATGACAATTTTTTCATTTTTCATTTTATCTGATAGACATGAAATAAATAAACCAAAAGGTTCAGAACAAGGGGAGAAGAGAGACCAGTGAAGTTTGAGAGGCAGCCCTAGAATGAAAAGGTGCAAGCCCAAGTCCCACCTCTGAACCACTTTGGTTGTAGGACTATGCACAGGTACTTTCTGTGCTCTAGACAATTATCTGTGACCCTGTTTCAATGAAATTACAGGTCTAGTCTCTATCAGCAAAAAGAATTGTGTGACATGGGCACTTTCATAGAGAAGTCATCTGTATAACCAGCTGATTAAACTGAAAAGTAGTTCATTCGATTTGCTCAAACTAAATACCATGCAAGGGCAATCTGTCACTCCACTCCATACACATCTATTTCTGTTATCTCTCTTTGTGCAATGAACTCTTTTTCTCTCCTTCCAATACCACTTCTCTTCCTTATTTTCTCCTGCTCAGGCAAGCCTTCAGTGATCCTGCTTATAGGTTCTGTGTGTAGGACTAGGACTTCATGCAATTTCTTATCATCTGTATATTTGATGGTAGATTCTATTCCAGACCCCATGATCTAGCCCTCATTTCTCCAGCCCCTAGGTACCATTTTTCTCTATTTTTTAAAAAAGAAACTTACCTATCTATAGAATATAATCTTACCTTCACGTCCCAACGAAATACTTTCTTTTATGTTTTGATTTGTGGATGCAAGATATCTTGCAGATCTTTCCAAGAGATTTTCTACGGAACACTGATCAGATTTAAAAGATCAACCAAAATAGTTAGTAAGCCCACTAATGAAAACACTTCTGAACCTTTGCTGCTGATAAACTGTGAAGAATTTACAGGGAGAAATGAGAATTCTACAGAAAATAAAATGTTTTTTATAACTTTTTTTTTCAAAAGAACAACTTCATGCTTATACTTTAAGTTTACTATTCTGTCTTTTTGCTTCAAATGAGATAACTCCGGCAAACATCGTGCCACATGTAGGAGTATACCTTTTCATATAGAAATGGCTAATTTGGAAATAATGATAAAATTCTAACTCTGGATATTACCATTAAGATAGTTATGTAAAGACATACAGTACATACAGTACATGTAAATATTATTTTGTACCAATTAACAATATGGGAGAAGAAAATATGATTTCAATTGAAAGCACAGTGCATAATCCCCTTAGAAGAGGTGGTATATTTGATAGAGCCTGGGCTTAGAATCAGAAGATTCATCTTCATGATTTCAAATATTGCCTCAGACACACCTGGCCAAGTCATTAAATCCTCTGCCTCATTTCCTTACTAATAAGGAAATGGCAAACTACTTCAATCCCTTGGCAAAAAAAAAAAAAAAAAAGTCCCAATTAGGTCTTATGTCTTCAGACATGACTGAAACTACTGATCAAGAAGCCTTGCACAGTGCAGATTGATCTAGATTTATCCTATCAATCTATCAACCTATCTATCTATCTTTATATATATTTGTAAATTTGTATATGTTCATATATATAGTATATGTATTTTATATATACACAACATATAATATATATATAAATACAAATACACACATAAATAAAAACACACACACAGAAATGAGGGTCAAAAAGCCAAAAAATGTATAAAAATAGAGGAGACTCCCCAGTAGAATTTTTCCTTATCACATAAACATTAAATTTTAGCTTAACCTTATATATATTGTACTAAAAAAATTATTGTTGCTAATCCAATATTCAATACAATTTTCATTTCCTCTAGAGGTCTCCCACATGTAAATTGTTTTTTTCTTTAATTTCTTGTACTCATGCTTGATATCTTTAATATACCTGATCACTTCTAAACCTCTTTTGGATCATAATTTATTATCTATATGGTGATATATCTGGTAAGAACAGTCTCCAATCTCCATTTTACCTAAACTAACAAGCATAAGAATACTCATGCCCTTTTCTTGTTTTTACATTTTTTGCTTCTGCCTTTAGTTATTTCCAATAAAAAGCTAAGAGCTAATTCCTTCAACTCACCCGATCACAGTTATAAAAATGATTGTGCTGTGACCCAGATTTCTGATCTTCTGATCCAGAAGACATGGCAATCTCTGACATAACTCCATCAAAATCTTTCCTGACAACTAGCACACTAAAAAGTTACCTTACTCTGTAATCATGTGAGCCTTCCAACCTTTTCCAATTTCCTCATTTCTCTTCATGACATTCACATTTTTCCAGGTCCTTATAGCCTTAAAAAAACTCAGTCATCTCCTTATCTCTTTTGCTCTTTGCAACCAACTAATAGCTACATGCTGCTAAATCTTTCTTCAAAATAACCTTTACTATTTTCACACCCTACTCCAGTTTTTCACCTCACACCCCACTGGAACAACCTTTTTTTGCTTATAATATACCTCTGTTATATTAATTTTTGATAATGATCACAAAAAGCTTGTTCTAAAATATGTTTCAATACATTATTATACTGCCTAAGAAATGACTGGCTCCTTGATTCAAATCAAATCTGCTCACACTCTTTTTTTTTATGAAAACTAATCTGTACCTTTTATTAGTGTCCCTCTGAAACAGCTAAAACTTTTTTTAAGATTTGCCTTGCTTCCATTACCATCCTCTCTTTCTCTCTGCATGTTTTCCTGCTTCTTCTCTGCTAATCCAAATATGACCCTATCATTACACCCTAATTCTTACCTCTTTCATTAAGTCTTTCCTGATTAAACACTACTAACTCTTCCATTTCCCATCTATTGGTCTTTGTATAGAAGTTACACAGAAATTTGCCAAGAGTTGGTTATAACATCAATTTCTATAGGTGCCTTTGTCCTGTCTCCTAATTTATAAGTAAGCTGATCATGTAGTGGGGAAGGAGGCTTCTTTTTGTCCAAAGTCTCTTACTTTACAGGAGATATCTTAATACCTAGAACAGGGTAAGGTGCTATGATACTTGTTCACTGAATGAGTGAATACCTGAGAAGGTACTTTGAAACTGATAAGGTGTTAAGGAGTAGAGGGGAAAGCATGAGGTCCTGAAAGTTAGGACCATTGGATTCTTTTCTTGGCTGTTCACTAAACTAGTTGTGAAATCATAGGCAAGTTAGCTAACTTCTCTGAGGTGAGCCTTTCCCATATCTTAAATGAGTAGTACTAGATTATCTCTGAAATCACTTCCAGCTCTAAAATTCCAATTCTAATTCCACCCAGGATTGCAGTGATTAGTAAATAAGTAAATCTAAAATGTCATTTTAAAAGTAACAATCAATATTGAAGTTTCAAAATAATAGAAAATACCTCAGATTCCCAAAATGACTTGTCCTCCTCTTTCGATCTTAATGTTGATATCGTGGCTATAAAATATATGTAAATAACCACATTAATAATTGTAATATATGCTAGTGGGAATATTAAAACTGTTTAAATATGTCTATTCATAATTGCTTCAGGAAAAATTAAATGAAAATGACAGGAGAGAAAAAATTCCAGGAGACAAAATTAAGAGAGCAACATATGAATTTAGGGCTTATGGACAAAGTAGGGTTTTTCAAAAATAGAAGTTAGGAGCTAAGTGGTAATTTTATGTGAGAATATAGAGCATTTTTTTTTCAAAAATAAAATTAACATTTAATAATTTATAATGGAATTTTATCAAAAGAAATTTTTGTAAGAATATTCTACAAATTGAAGCATAGCACATTATAGTAGATATATATGGCCAGTTTGGAATTAGGCAGCCCTGAGTTTAATTTCCATTGCTGATATTTTGGTTGTGTGACCATAGACAAGACACTGAACTTCTTAGCCCCCAGGCTACTCTGGGAGAACAGTAGCCAATGTGCATCACTAGAAATTTATTTCTTGTGGATTTCCTAAACTGATAAAATCAGGTGCTCTATCAAAACAATAACTTACCTTTTCTCTCAGCATGTTTCTTTGATGTTCTGTGAGCTTGTAGCTCACTGGGAATATTTGGAGTTTCATGAGATATTTGTTTACCAGTATCATTCTTAACTAAAACATAATTTTCCTTTGCTGCTTCTTCTGTGTCTCTTGGGTATTCCTATAATTAATGAGAATGAGATGTACACTGTCCCTCACATTTTTCATAAATACATGGCTAGCACAAATTATGTAAACCTATCTACACTGCACTTGCCAGGTGATGATGGACCTAGCAATGAATCATGCAAAGAATTAGATGTTTTCAATCACCTATTTTAGACATTTGGTTTACAGAATCTCTTCTCTATAAGTATGAATTTAGCACAGCACATATCCTGATGAATGTTTTTATTATTACTTCAACAAACTCAAATAGTAAGAATGGATAAAAATAACAGGATACACAGTTCTTTTTTTTAAGCTATAGTAATCTAGAAAGGAAAATAAGATACCCTATGACTGGAGGGAAGAGTCATAACATCCTGACCATCTTGACTGAATCTTTCTCTTTCCTCTTCTGCCATTGTATCTTCATAATTTTTGAATTGTCTTTCATCTTGCCTGCCTTCTAATCTTTCTTCTTTCTGGGAGTTCACATATAAATTGTCTGGAGCCATCAATGTTTTAACTTTGTCTAAATTTCCCTGAATTTTCTTGTGATGTGACTTTTGAGGATTTCTATTTCTAGAATCCTTCTCATTTCCATAAAATGGTTATGAGCATAAGAGAAAAGGACAGAGGACGAACACATATGGGAAGAAAAATAAGAACCACAGCAAGTATAATTACCTTAAGAATATCCAGAGGAGTAGACTTCTTAAGGGAAGACTGTGAAAAGTTCGCAGGTGAAGGATGGACAGCATGAGGAGAGGAATGGGCTTGGGATGAAGACTTAGAGAAGGGATCTGTTAAATCTTCTTTTTCATCATCTGGCTGATTGTCTCCAAGAAAAGGTCTAACTTCTGTATTGACAGAATAAAACATATATGAATAAATCTATCATCTCAAGGCAAGCAATTATAATATAAGTGGAAATTCTTCAAATAGCTTACTGATTTTTGTGATTCGAAGTTTGACTAAGTTCAATTTCGGGAGTTTCTGCCAAAAAAAATGATAAGAATAATGAGTATCAATACTAACTTTTAATGTAATTTAATTTTAACTTAAAAGTTCACATTTGTTATTGTGATATATTTAATCTGATCATGATATAGAAAACTCTTCTGGACTATTTTGTTCACAAAAAACTTGTACACTAACATGTATATGACAGTTGAAAAATAAATTTTAGAAATTTATTTATTTATTTTTTAAAATAACTTTTTGCCCCAGATGGCAAGCAGTCCTTTACATGTTAAATAGGTTACAGTATATCCTAGATACAATATACGTATGCAGAACCGAACAGTTTTCTTGTTGCACAGGGAGAATTGGATTCAGAAGGTATAAATAGCCCGGGAAGAAAAACAAAAGTGCAAGCAGTTTATATTCATTTCCCAGTGTTCTTTCTTTGGGTAGAAATTTATTTTTTTTAATGTAAATCATTTTAAGAATTTAAGAATCTTTAAGAATTTTCTTAGTCATTACTTTTAGATTCTTTAGATGTTTTAGAATAGTAAAAATTAGTCTTTTACTTTTTTTTTTTTAAAGGGAGGGAGACACATCTGGGTAAAAGTCTCAATACTGGGAAAATCAGGGAAATTTGATGTCAGAGTCCCTTTTTCTAGGTCTGGTTGTTGTGTTCATTCATTCTATTGTTTCACCAAGAAGAAATCAAAGCCTTCTACTTGCAAGAGGCTACTAAACTGAAAATATAAGTTGAACTTCAGTCATACAAGATCCTGAAATGCTTTCATCACATAAACATCTGTTATATTGTTTGAACTTTTTTGTGTTTTATCTATGCACTTTGAAGGACTGGGCATTATTCTGTAAAAAATTATCTGGATCTAGGAAAAGCAGCAGTCTAATGATGGATATTATATTATTTGCTGCTCATTGCCAAATATGAAGCATTATGGACATCTGATGAAAAAATACATTTAAAACAGAAGTATGTGTGTGTGTGTGTGTGTGTGTGTGTGTGTGTGTGTGTGTGTGTGATAGGTCTCTGGCAGTTTTGTAAAACTTAGGGAACACTATTCAAAAATATTTTAAGTGCATAAAATAAAAATGTAAGTTTAAATAGGAAATGAATTAAAATATAGAAAATCATTCACCTATTGCAAGTGATATCACTACAAATTTATATTATATAACCTCAACCAAATCCTCACTGCTTCCAGGCCTACCATGCCTCCTTTTTCGATTGACTATCCTACTTTTCACAGTAGCCCTTCCATATCTTTTCATTCTCTCTCAAACCTTCCATGTTTTCCTTTTCCAATACTTTCTTTTTTTATTTTATTTAATAATAACTTTATATTGACAGAATCCATGCCAGGGTAATTTTTTTTACAACATTATCCCTTGCACTCGTTTCTGTTCCGATTTTTCCCCTCCCTCCCTCCACCCCCTCCCCTAGATGGCAAGCAGTCCTATCTATGTTAGATAAGTTGCAGTATATTCTAGATACAATATGTGTTTGCAGAACTGAACAGTTCTCTTGTTGCACAGGGAGAATTGGATTCAGAAGGTAAAAATAACCTGGGAAGAACAACAAAAATGCAGATAGTTCATATTCATTTCCCAGTATTCTTTCTTTGGGTGTAGCTGCTTCTGTCCATCATTTATCAATTAAAACTCAGGTCTCTTTGTCAAAGAAATCCACTTCCATCAGAATACATCCTCATACAATATCGGTGTCGAAGTGTATAATGATCTCCTGGTTCTGCTCATTTCACTTAGCATCAGTTCATGTAAGTCTTGCCAGTCCTCTCTGTAGTCATTTCTTACAGAACAATAACATTCCATAACATTCATATACCACAATTTACCCAGCCATTCTCCAATTGATGGGCATCCATTCATTTTCCAGTTTCTAGCCACTACAAACAGGGCTGCCACAAACATTTTGGCACATACAGGTACCTTTCCCTTCTTTAGTATTTTTTTGGGATATAAGCCCAATAGAAACACTGCTGGATCAAAGGGTATGCACAATTTGATAACTTTTTGGGCATAATTCCAGATTGCTCTCCAGAATGGTTGGATTCGTTCACAACTCCACCAACAATGCATTGGTGTCCCAGTTTTCCTGCATCCCCTCCAACATTCATCATTATTTTTTCCTGTCATCTTAGCCAATCTGACAGGTGTGTAGTGGTATCTCAGAGTTGTCTTAATTTGCATTTCTCTGATCAATAATGATTTGGAACACTCTTTCATATGAGTGGTAATAGTTTCAATTTCATCATCTGAAAATTGTCTGTTCATATCCTTTGACCATTTATCAAATGGAGAATGGCTTGATTTCTTATAAATTAGAGTCAGTTCTCTATATATTTTGGAAATGAGGCCTTTATCAGAACCTTTAATTGTAAAGATGTTTTCCCAGTTTGTTGCTTCCCTTCTAATCTTGTTTGCATTAGTTTTGTTTGTACAAAGGCTTTTTAATTTGATGTAATCAAAATTTTCTATTTTGTGATTAGTAATGGTCTCTAGTTCATCTTTGGTCACAGATTTCTTTCTCCTCCACAAGTCTGAGAGACTTTATGCCTAGGTCATGGACCTGTTTTGATCTTATCTTGGTATACGGTGTTAAGTGTGGGTCCATGCCTAATTTCTGCCATACTAATTTCCAGTTATCCCAGCAGTTTTTATCAAATAATGAATTCTTATCCCAAAAGTTAGGATCTTTGGGTTTATCAAACACTAGATTGCTATAGTTGACTATTCTGTCTTGTGACCCTAACCTTTTCCACTGATCAACTAATCTATTTCTTAGCCAATACCAAATGGTTTTGGTGACTGCTGCTTTATAATATAATTTTAGATCGGATACAGCTAGGCCACCTTCATTTGATTTTTTTTTCATTAATTCCCTTGAGATTCTCGACTTTTTATTGTTCCATATGAATTTTGTTGTTATTTTTTCTAGATCATTAAAATATTTTCTTGGAAGTCTGATTGGTATAGCTCTAAATAAATAGATTAGTTTAGGGAGTATTGTCATCTTTATTATATTCGCTGGGCCTATCCAAGAGCACTTAATATTTTTCCAATTATTTAAGACTTTATTTGTGTGGAGACTTTTTTGTAATTTTGCTCATATAATTCCTGACTTTCCTTTGGTAGATAGATTCCCAAATATTTTATGCTATCAACAGTTATTCTGAATGGAATTTCTCTTTGTATCTCTTGCTGTTGGGTTTTGTTGGTGATGTATAAAAATGCTGAGGATTTATGGGGATTTATTTTGTATCCAGCTACTTTGCTAAAATTATGAATTATTTCTAATAGCTTTTTAGTAGAATCTCTGGGGTTCTCTAGGTATACCATCATATCATCTGCAAAGAGTGATAATTTGGTTTCCTCATTGCCTACTCTAATTCCTTTAATATCTTTCTCGACTCTTATTGCCGAGGCTAGTGTTTCTAATACGATATTGAATAATAATGGTGATAGTGGGCAACCTTGCTTCACTCCAGATCTTACTGGGAAAGGTTCCAGTTTTTCCCCATTGCATATGATGCTTACTGATGGTTTTAAATATATGCTCCTGACTATTTTAAGGAAAAGTCCATTTATTCCTATGCTCTCAAGTGTTTTTATTGGGAATGGATGTTGGATTTTATCAAATGCTTTTTCTGCATCTATTGAGATGATCATATGGTTTTTGTTTGTTTGGTTATTGATATAGTCAATTATGCTAATAGTTTTCCTAATATTGAACCAGCCCTGCATTCCTGGTATAAATCCTACTTGGTCATAGTGTATTATCCTGGGGATGATTTTCTGTAATCTTTTTGCTAGTATTTTATTTAAGATTCTAGCATCAATATTCATTAGGGAGATTGGTCTATAATTTTCTTTCTCTGTTTCCAATACTTTCTATTGAGAAATTTGCTTCATATTTTACTAAAAAAAAATTTGAGGCCATCTGGCATGAGCTTCCTCATCTCTCCTCTTTCATATCTCCTATCACTCAGATGCCTTGTGCTAATATTTCCTTCATCCCTACCTTGCATGATGAAGTGGCTTTACTCCTTACCAAGGTTGAGCTTTCTACTTGTTCAGGTGATCCTGTGCCATCCCATCTCCTCCAATAGATTTGCCTCCTCTCTCATACCAACTCTTATCATTTATTTTTAATTTCTGCAATCTACTAGATCATTGCATCTCTCTTAAAAAAATGTCCATATTGCCCACATGCTGAAACTCTTCCCTAGATTCTTCAATTCCTGCTATCATCCCTTCTGTTCTTTGTAATACCTTAAGTCACTGCCACTACTATATCACAGAATCAAAATAGACTTTTCAAGAATGTCTAAAGACAAGGGACTATGAAATTGGAACCCAATATTTACAAAAGAAAGGAATATGGGTCACAAATCCCAAAAACCTACCAAAAAGAAAAGGAAGGAAATGGATATTTGGACAAAAATAATGGTTAGAGCACTAAGACTGCAGTCACAAAAATCTGAGTTCAATTTCTGTTGAAAAGACTTATAAGCTTTGTAACCCTGTATTCATCTCAATTAACAGCTGTTTTCTTCAGTTTCCTCATTTGTAAAATGGTAAAGGTAACACAGTACCTCTGAGAGCTGTTGTGTGAATCAAATGTAATGTGCTTAGCATAGTGTCTAGCCTGGTGCTATATAAAAATAAATATAAATAGTGCTATATAAATATTTATTATTTATTCATTTTAAATAGAGCATTAGTAATCCAACAAATACACTATGAAGAAAAATGATTATCAACTCATATTTTTGTATGTTAGTTACTCTACTAGATTCAATAGGAGATAAAAAAGATGTTCTTTTCCCAAGGAGTTATAAAAATATTTATATCAATAACTATAACATAAAACAGTGTGGAAAATATGGTGTTTTGATAGACATCAAAAGAGAGAGAGCTTACTTTCATAGAGGAAGAGAGAAAGAAATGGGATAAAAAAAGATTAGTCTATAGTTTACAGGGTCAATAGATAAATGATAGAGAAAGACATTTTAGGAAGAAGAAACTCTTGGAGAAAAAAGAAAAAAGTCTTGGAGGTTTGAAAATACTTGGCATATTAAGACAAAATTTCTATGGTGCTTAGGATTTCTTTAGGCAAACAGTGAAAGGTGAGGTCTATAAGTAAAATGTATATCTCTACACTATAATAAACTCTACTAATTGTAATAGGCAATTGGGTTTACGTGACTTGCCCAGGATCACACAGCTATTATGTGGTAAGAGTCTGGGAACTCAGGTCCTCCTTATTCCAGGGCCACTCCTCTAACCACTCACCCATCTAGTTTTCTGTATTAATTTAAATATTCTATTAAAACTTGTAATAAATAGAATAAGATTTTTGATCCACTATGCAAGATACACTTCATCAAACAGAATAAGTACTGGAGACAAAATCAATAGGTTTGACTATACAGAGATCTATATAATAAATATGCAATATATACATTCATCCCTCAACATTCATGTACTTTAAATTTTACAACTTCAAGCATTTATGTGATGTAGTTTGTAACCTCATGTTCACTTTCATAATGACAACTTGTATGCACAGTAGAGAAAAAAATACACAATGCTGCAAATTTGTGGAACAGCTGATACCTACAAGGCCCTTCAATGAACTCTGTGTATTCCATTGCCTATGCAAATTTATTATTTATTTTATTTTAACTTAAAAGTCAAGGTTCCTACTATAATTATGTTCCCAAAACCTAGTGCAAATCCTCTGAATAGGAACATTACATAAATATATCCCATTATAAAAAGAATATTTAAGAACATAGATTAGGACACATTGAAATGAGATTTTTTTTCTTTTAAAGACAAATTTTAAACATAAACCTTACAAATTGTAGAATAATATAAGTATAATCAGTCCTAGGATAACAAGATTATATAGCTTAGAAAAAATACATATTAACAGTTTTATGTATTTTATATATATGTATACACACATACGCACGCATGCGTGTGTGTGTGTGTGTGTGTGTGTGTGTGTGTGTGTGTGTGTGTAATATAAGATATATGTAATTCACCGTGTAAAGTGCCAGGAATACCAATACAAGCAAAAGGAATAGCAGTTTTCCCCCCAAGGAGCTTAAATTCTAATGAGAAAAAGGAAGTTGGAAAAGAGTCAAAGATAAGGGATTCACCTGAGGCCATGTCAGAAAGTACTTCAAACTGTAGGGCGCTAAGTTTGGTTTGAAATAGGATCATCAGTCATCTCTAATAAAAGATTATGAACTTTGATGATCATAGCAACCTAATCCCCACTTTTCCATATGTT
>NW_026261946.1:0-10990 GCF_016432865.1 Antechinus flavipes | reverse complement strand
TCACTTTCATAATGACAACTTGTATGCACAGTAGAGAAAAAAATACACAATGCTGCAAATTTGTGGAACAGCTGATACCTACAAGGCCCTTCAATGAACTCTGTGTATTCCATTGCCTATGCAAATTTATTATTTATTTTATTTTAACTTAAAAGTCAAGGTTCCTACTATAATTATGTTCCCAAAACCTAGTGCAAATCCTCTGAATAGGAACATTACATAAATATATCCCATTATAAAAAGAATATTTAAGAACATAGATTAGGACACATTGAAATGAGATTTTTTTTCTTTTAAAGACAAATTTTAAACATAAACCTTACAAATTGTAGAATAATATAAGTATAATCAGTCCTAGGATAACAAGATTATATAGCTTAGAAAAAATACATATTAACAGTTTTATGTATTTTATATATATGTATACACACATACGCACGCATGCGTGTGTGTGTGTGTGTGTGTGTGTGTGTGTGTGTGTGTGTGTGTGTGTAATATAAGATATATGTAATTCACCGTGTAAAGTGCCAGGAATACCAATACAAGCAAAAGGAATAGCAGTTTTCCCCCCAAGGAGCTTAAATTCTAATGAGAAAAAGGAAGTTGGAAAAGAGTCAAAGATAAGGGATTCACCTGAGGCCATGTCAGAAAGTACTTCAAACTGTAGGGCGCTAAGTTTGGTTTGAAATAGGATCATCAGTCATCTCTAATAAAAGATTATGAACTTTGATGATCATAGCAACCTAATCCCCACTTTTCCATATGTTCAATGTATAGTTCTCTTTTCAACAATGAGCTGATCTAGACCAATTTCAATGATCTTGTGATAAAAAGAGCCATGTACACTCAGAGAGAGGACTTTAGGAACTGAGTGTGGATCACAATATAGCATTTTCAATTTTTTTGTTGTTGCTTGCATTTTATTTTATTTTTTTTCCTTTTTGGTTTGATTTTTCTTGTGTAGCAAGATAATTGCATAAATATACATGTACATAGTGGATTTGACATAGTTTTACCATGGTTAACATAAATTGAATTATTTGCCATCTAGGGGAGGGGATTTGGGAAAGGGGAGAAATTGGAACACAAGGTTTTGCAAGGATTAATGTTGAAAATGTATATATGCATATGTTTTGAAAATTAAAAAGCTTTAATAAAAAATAAAAATGCAATGGATGATTGAACAGTTTTTAAAAATGAACTTTATACATCCTAACTAGCCTAATCTCAAAAGCAGGAGATAAGAGCAGAATAATATGAGAGTGTCTAACTGGAGAGTTAGTAACAATGTATTTAATAGACAAAAATTCACCCAAATGAGGGCAGATTTTAACATTAAGCAGAGGCAGAGTTAGGTGTCTATACAGATTGGATAAGCTAGGAGTTTCACAAATAACAGGATAGGGCAGAGATCAACCAACTATAGTCTGTGGGCAAAATCTGGCTTATCTGTTGTTTTTAAATAACCTACAAGCACCATTCATAGCTTGCAGGCTCTATAAAAACAGACAGCAGAGTGGATTTAGCCTATGGATCATAGTGTAGGTTAAAATTGATCCTATAGTCATATTACAACTGAATTTGCATGATCAGTGGAGATTCAGCTAAGGACTCATTTCTAATTTACACATTATGTCTTTTGACTTAATTAGATAAAAGCTAGATCTTGTTTCCCAACTTTAATTCTATGAAAAATAATAATGAAATAATGAAAGCAGTACTGCTTAATTCCATCTTAGATTCCTAGTGGTAGGAATTCTAAAGAGAAATCATAGTGAATAATACTTTCAAGAAATAATTACAAGTTTATCCCAAAGGCAAGTGATTACAGAAGAAATTGTGGAACAGAGCAGCATTGGAATCACTGAGCCAGTTCTCATGAGCAGAACAAGGGATCAAGATTGTCATTCTTCTTCAGAGAGGAGGTTAGGATCTCAAACTCAGCCCTAAAGTCTAGGGCTGCTTCAGCATCTCCTAAAACCAGAAAAGGGACTTTGGATTCAGTCCCTTTGGGAAGTTCAGGAACTGTCACTTTAACATAGGAGAGGGGATCTTGCATTCAGATCTGGGAGAACAGGGTTGAAGTATTCTAGAGTGCAGAGAATAAGACAAAATGTTTGTCACTGTAAAGCTGCGGAACCTTTCAACTAGTTGACATGGGCTAAGAGCATAAACTACTGACTGCAGGTCTGCCTAGGATCAAATCAATGACTATATGATTTAGACACAAATCAGGAGTTAGAGACTGAAAAGCCTAGGAGGATGGTGATCAGATTGCTGCAGAGGTTTCTTGAAAGCTTGCAGATTCCTCTCTCAATTTATAGCTTTGATCCTTGAAGAATGGGGCAGATATACATGGAACATATAACTATAGAATGCTAAATAAGGTAATTATGGACTATGACCATGGCAGCCCAGATGAAAATATACAGAGCTTAGCCCTACCTTAAAATTTCAATGAAGAGCTAAGATTATAAGAACATAAACAATAACAACAAAATATAATGAACTATTAGAATGCCTGAGACATAGATCCAGAAGTGGAAAATAAACAAACTATTCTCTGCAGATGAAGTCTCAAAAGATAACATATCTTGGCCACAAAGAAATTAGAACCACTAAAATAATTAAATAAATGAGGTATGTTTTGAAAAATTATAATTTACTTTAAAGTAAGACAGGAGTGCTAGATCAAACAATCAGAAAAGTAAGAACTATAGAAGAAAGATTTGAAGAGAATTTTAAACACCATAAAATGTATAAAAACTTTACTCCAGTAACAAACTTAGAAAATTAGGAGAAAATAGAAGTTAATGACTCCACAAAAGACAGAAAGTGTTAAAAAACCAAGTGAAAGCCTTGGGTAAAATAGAAAATGAAAGGTATCTGAAGTAAAATACAATTGATGTAAGGAAAGATAATCTGAGAATTACTGGATTACTTGATCAAAACAAGAGCCCAGATAACAGTGTTTCAAGAAACAAAAAATACTTTTGTAATTATTTAATAAAATAGACAAAGAACAGATCAATGAATTGGACATACAATTATAAGAATGAAAAAGAACAAATTAAAAATCCACAATAAAACATCAATTTGGAAGTCCTGAAAATCAAAGATATTAATAAAATCGAAGATAAGAAAACCACTAAGCTAATAAGTAAGAAGCTAGAATTTTTTAAAAAACAGTAAAATAAAGCATGTTACTTTGATTTCTTTTTAAAAAGAAAACCAAATTATCAGTGTTAAAAATGAAAAAAAAAAAAGATGATGAAATTAAATAAATTATTAGAAGTCATTTGTTCCATTTATTTGTTAACAAATCTAATAAAATGAAATGGATGAATATTTACAAAAATATAAATTGCCCAGATTGATGATATGGTTTTCATGTTTTTCTCTCAAAAAGGATTAAAATGATTTCACTGTGTTGGGTACAGTGTGTCTGATTGTGGCTGATCAGATCAATACGAGCTCAGAAGATTCTTCTCTAACTCAAGCACAAACAGTTCATATGAACATTTGGAATGAAGATGCCTATAAATTTGTGCATCTCATGTTTGTAATTTAAATTTTTTTCCCAGAATACCAGAAGAGGAATTAGAATGGTTAAATAATAATATCTTTAAAAGGAAAGAAAAGAAAGGAAAAAGAAATTGAACAAGCTATAAATGAGGTGCCTAAGAAAAATTCCCAGGATCAGATGGATTCACAAATTAATTCTACTAAACAATGAAATATCAATTCAAATGCTATATAAACTATTTGAAAAAAAATAGGCAAAGAAGGATTCTTTCCAAATTCTTTTTATGACAGAAATAGGTGCTGATATCTAAATGAGAAAGAGTAAAAACATAGAAAACTATAGGCTAATTCCTCTAAAGAATATTGATAAAAAAATTAAATACTAGCAAGGAGATTACAGCAATATATCATAAAAGATTGTGACTAGTTGCAATTTTTATCAGGAATATACAGGGCTGGTTCAATATTAGGAAAACTATAAGCCTAAATGATCATCATAATAAAAAATTATGATTATCTGAATAGAAAGAGAAAAAATCCACTGATTACAACCTCAAAGAAATCTCACAAGGAAAACACATTATTGTTAAATTTCAGAATTACCAGATCAAAGAGAAAATTTTATAAGAAACAAACAAAATAAAACAATTCAAATATGCTGGAGCTACAATTAGAGTTGTAGAGGTTTATCAGCAGCTATGATCAGGTCCTAGAATACTATGTATTGACAATCTAAAGACTAAGCCAGCAAAATTAAGTGTAATATTTAACCAAAAAATGTACTTTCAATGAACTTGCAGATTTTCAGGATTTTGTCTGAAACAAAACTGAGCTCAATAGAACATTTAATATATATGAGTAAACATCAAAAACTAATTTCAAGGGACTCAATAAGTATTTGTTTTATACATGAAAATGTTAACCATATGTCCAAGATTGACATTAGTAATTGGGTAGTTCAGAAGAAAGATTGGGGCAAAGCTGAGTATGACCCGCTTCTAAAAAGCAAAATTATTTGTAAAAATAGTAGTTGTGTTAAATGGATAAGATACAAAGGAAGAACCAAGAAATAGGCATTAGAGGGAGAAGGAGGGCTGGTAGTTTTGAAAATCCTCACATCAGAAATGGGTTTATTAGGGAAGAATATATTTTTATATATACATACATCTATATGTGTATGCACACATGTATGGTATACACACTTATATACATACCATATGTCATACATCATATACCATGAAGGGGGGTATAGCACCTTCCAAAATCTATAAAGAAATAAAGGAGAGGGGAATAGAATAAGATGAGATTTAGAAGTGTTTGTAGATTTATGGCAGTGGGATAGTATGTAGTAAAGAGGGAGATAAAAGGTGGCATAGGATAAGGTGAAGCACAATAACATGTTTACATTAGGAGATTAATGGGAAAGGGATAAAGAGGGAGGAAAAAGGAGAAGGAATAAGATAGGGGAAGGATCCAGTGGAAGGAGTAGAATTAAAAGAGTAAGCAGTGATAGGAAATAAGAAAGATATAGAAACATTACAACACAGATCAGGAGTAGAATTCATTAGATAAAGAAATAAGTAGGACTAATAATCATTGACCTGAGATAGAGTCAACTTTAAAGATTCATCAGGAGAGAAATCTACATTGTGTCAGACATATTATTATTGTTTTATATATGCATGTCTACATATGTGTAAATTGTGTGCATATATGTAAGTATATATGTATGTAGATATAGATAGATACATATGAATATATATATATGTATTCACAGATATCTATATGTGTATGTATATATAGATATATACCTATGCTTAACTGTAGCCTCCTTGAGTGAGGTGGGGGAATAAAAGAAGAAAAAAATAATAAAGCAAAAAGCACATAACAGAAAATAAAATTATAATCTACAAGGAAGCAAAGATGGACAGTCATAAATATATAATCTCTTTTATTATATGTGTTTTCTTGAAATGGAAATCTATTGTTACATATTTTGAATCCTTCCTGATGTTCTGTTAAGCACATAATGTTTTGCTTTGTTTTGTATTATTTCTTCTCTTTTTGCCTTTTATTCTTTTTTTCTATTTTGATTTTTCTTGTTTTGAATTTAGTTTTAAATAAAGAAAAAGGAAAGAGCTTAAAAACAAATCATGGAAATAAAGAATTTTATCAAAAAAGAATGAGAATAATGACATGTGAGATGCAACAAAAGCAGCCATCAGAGGAAAATGTATATCTTTAAATGCTTACATCAATTATATAATGAGCAGATCAATGAATTGGGTATACAATTTTTAAAAATAACTAGAAAAAGACCAAACCAAAAGTTCCCAATTAAACACTAAATTGAAATACCAAAAATTAAAAGTGAAAGTCATAAACATGAATGTAAAAAAACCATTGAATTAAAAAATAAAACTAGAAACTAATTTTATGAAAAAAAAAACAATAAAATAAACCAATGGTTTAATATGATTCGATAAAAGAGAAAAGTCAGATTATTAGTATCAAGAATGAAAAAGTTAATATATCTAATGGAAGAAATTATTAGGAGTTATTTTGCCCAAATATATGCAAATAAATTTAACCATTTAAATGAAATGGAAGAATATTATCAAAAATAAAAACTGCTTTGATTAAGAGAAAAAGAAATAGAACATCTAAATAAATGTATTTTAGGAAAATAAATTGAACATGTCTTAAATGAGTTTTCTAAGGAAAAAAAAGAACAGAACCATATGTTTTTACAAATGAATTCTACCAAATATTTAAAGATCAGCTGATTCCAATGTTAAATAAATTATTTAGAATAACAGGCAAAGAAGGAATATTGCCAAACTCCTTTTATGGAACAAATATGATGATGATACCTAAATCAGGAAGAGCAAGAGCAAAGAAAGAAAAGTACAGACCAATTTCATTAGTGAATATAGATGCAAAAATTATAAATAAAATATTAGCTAGGAGACTACAAAAAATAAAGTTTATACATGATGACCAAGTGGAATTTATGCCAGGGATGCAGAGGATGATTTAACATAAGGAAAATTGTTAAACTAACCAAATATAAATAAAAGTAATTTAAAATCATTATTATAACAATACATGCAGAAAACCCATTTATGGATTTTTTCCTAAAATAATAAGTATCTACCTAAAACTATCACAAATATTATTTGTAATAAATAAAAACTATCAGTCTCCCCTTTAACATCAGAAGTGAAACAAGGATGATCATTTTTTTTTTATTTTTATTTAATAATTACTTTATATTGACACTCGTTTCTGTTCCGATTTTTTTTCCCTCCCTCCCTCCACCCCCTCCCCTAGATGGCAAGCAGTCCTTTATATGTTGGATATGTTGCAGTATATCCTAGATACAATATATGTTTGCAGAACCGAACAGTTCTCTTGTTGCATAGGGAGAATTGGATTCAGAAGGTATAAATAACCCGGGAAGAAAAACAAAAATGCAGATAGTTCACATTCATTTCCCAGTGTTCTTTCTTTGGGTGTAGCTGCTTTTGTCCATCGTTTATCAATTGAAACTCAGGTCTCTTTGTCAAAGAAATCCACTTCCATCAAAATATGTCCTCATACAATATCGTTGTTGAAGTGTATAATGATCTCCTGGTTCTGCTCATTTCACTTAGCATCAGTTCATGTAAGTCTCACCAGTCCTCTCTGTATTCAAGGGATGATCATTTTTACCAGTATTATTCAGTATCATAGTAGAAATGCTAGCAATAGTGATAAAAGAAAACAAAACAAAAAAAAAATTGAAGGAATTAACAATGGGCAAGGAAGATGTAAAATTATTTCTATTTGCAGAAGAAATATTGATATATTTGGAAAAGCCTAGAGATTTAACTAAAATTTAGTTGATATAATAATTTTAGCAAATTAGGAGGATATAAAATAAATCCACATAAATTATCAGCATTTCTATGTGTCACCAACAAAATCCTGCAAGAAGAGAGTAAGATATAACCCATTTAACATAATTATAGACTTTACAAAATAACTGGGAGTAATACCAGCTAAGAAAAACTCAGGAACTACATGAACATAATTATAAACACTTTTTGTACAAATAATGTCTGATTTAAATAATTGAAGAAAGATGAGCTATACATGGGTGGGCAGAGACAATAGAATTAAAATGACAATTTTGGATAAGCTAACTACTTGTTCAATGTTGTCCTAATTAAATTACCAAAAAAGTTTTAGTAAGCTAGAAAAATCATAATAAAATTCATTTGGAAGGATTACAGCTCAAGTATATCAAAGGAATTAATGGGGGAAAAAAAAGTAAAGGAAGGAGGTTTAGCAGTAGCATGTCTTAAACTAAATTATAAGTTGGTAATTTTCAAAACTTTTTGGTGTTGGCTAAGAAATAGAAAGGTAGTTCAATAAAGCAGAATTGATATAATAGTGTAAGAGTAAATGGTTATAATAGCCTTGTGTTTAACAAGTGTAAAGATTAAATTTTGAGGATAAGAATATGCTATTTGGTAAAAAATCACTGGGATACCTAGAAAGAATTCTAGCAGAAATTGAATATAAATCATATCTTAACATCGTTTACTAAGATAAGTTCCAAATGGATACATGACCTAAATTCTTAAGAAAATTAAAGAACATGGAACACATTAATTTTCAGACTTTGTTCTCTTGAAGAAACAAGAAAAATTGCATGCTGACATGAAATGGATAGTTTTTATTACATTAAATTGAAAAGGTTTTATACAAAAACCAATACAGGCAAGATTTGAAAGAAAAACCAAAAAGTGGGAAGAAATTTATAGACAGTTTTTCAGATAAAGGTCTCACGTCTTAAACATATAGAGAACTTTGTCAAATGTATAAAAATATGAGTCATTCCCCAATTGATAAGTGGTCAAAAGATATAAATAGGTAGTTTTTTGATGAAAAAGTAAAAACTAAATATAATCATATAAAAATGCTTTAAATCATATAAAATGCATAATGCATATAATGCATTAAATGCAAATTAAAATAACTTTAAGCTAACATGTCACATCTATCAGATTGGTCAAAATGATAGAAGGGGAAAATGACAAATTTTGGAAGGGATTTTGAAAAAATGACAATAAATTATCAGTGGAATCAAACTGATCCATTTTGGAGTGCAATTCAGAATTATGTGCAAAGGGCTATAAAACTGTGCATACCGTTGACCCAACAGTACTACTATGAAATGTGTATCCCAAAGAGATCAAAGAAAAATGAAAAGAACCTTTATGTTTTAAAGTATATATAGCAGCTCTTTTTATGGAAGCTAAGAACTGAAAGTTGAGGAAATGCCTATCAGTTCAAGAATGGCTAAACAAGTTAGAATGTATGGTTGTGATGGAATCTTATTTTGTTATAAGAAGTTATGAATAGGAGGATTTCAGAAAAAACTTGAGAAGACTTATATGAACTGACATGAATTGAGCAGAACCAGAACATTAAACATAGTAAAAGCAATATTGTATATAATGATCAACTGTGAATGACAACTATTCTCTGCAATACAATAGTTAATTGTAAACAAAACAATACTCACCTTTTGAGAGGAGGAATCATGAAAAGGCTTTTAAAAGGAAAGAAAGTTATAAAGACAAGAAACAAAAAATAAAGAAAAAGAACATGATAAACAGGACATAGAGCAAAGAGACAAAGAAAGTATAACAATAGGATGGGAATAGTAGCCATTCTGTTACCATGATTAATTAAGATAAATTGATCCACAGAATGGAGGAGAATTGCAGAATGGATTAGAAACAGAATCCAACAGTATATTGTTCATGAAAAACATATGAGTCAAAAAGATTTACACAGGTTTAAAATAAGGAACTGGGGTAAAATCATTTAACTTAGGTAACCCCAAAAGTTATGGCTATTAATCAGGATCTCAGACAAAGCAAAAGAGAAGCTGAGAAGGGGAACTTATTAGTTAAATTTATAATGTACTGAATCAAATAAACCCAATAGCCTTGTTTCCAAAGAACCAAAAAACTCTAATAGGGTAAACCTCATTGTTGGACAAAAACTGAACAGCAAATTTTCAGACATTAAGTTTAGATGACTATAATAGCATAACCAAAAAGAATGACCAATTAAAAAAAAATCAAAAGTGAGTGTTGTGTAATTACAAAAAATAAGCATGGCTTGATAGAAGAGCTGAGAAGACATTTCCAGTATCCCCCTTTGCAGAACTGCAGAAGTGGAATATATTTAATAGAACAGCTTGGTTCTGGGATAAGTCACTGCATTTTTGCTACTCTTTTTTTTTTTTTTAGAAGCTAGCTGTTTATAAAGATTACCTGCGCTATACCTTAACAAATATTTTACTATGAATGTTTCTTTTATCTTCTTAGTGGGAGCATCTTTCACTCAAAATGACCTAAATAAAGTTCCTTTTTTTTCTCTCTCTTTACCACAATGCTTCTTTTATCTAAGCTTTATATTTCTCTCATGCCCCCATTTCCATGCATCTAAGTGTGCAGTCTTGGAATTATCTTTGACTCATCTTGTTAACTCAATCTCCAAATCCAGTCAACTGGCAAAATTTGTCAATCCTACCTCCCCAGCCTAATTCATCCTCTTCTATTCTCTCCAGTTATAAAGCCTCGATTCCAATTTGGGCCATTATTTTTCCTTGTCTTAATTGTTACAAAAGCCTCCTAATATGTCTCCTTGCTTTGTATCTCTCCCTTGTCCAATCTTTCTTCAGGAATCTGCCAAAGTAATGTTCTTAAACAACATATCTGCCCACCTCCTACTCAAAAGATCTCTAATGTTCTCTATTGATTGCCTTTTGATAAAATATACACTCTTTATCCTGGCATTTGAAATCTTCCAAAATTTGTATCTCAGTTTTATTTTATATCATTTCCTCTCACAATTATCCACTCCAATTAAAGCATCCTGCTAGCTGTTTTCCATACATGATGTTTCATCCCATGTTTAGAATGCATTTCCTGCACCTCACTTGCTTGGTAAGCTTCACAGCTTCCTTCATAGCCAACTTAGGTGCCATCTTTATGTAAGACCTTAGCTTTCTATCTGGAAATTACTTATTACTCTGAACATACCTTGTATTTACATATGGGTGGGGGAGGGAGTGTAAAAAATGTATGTTGTATATAAAATATCAGAATTTTATATTTTGCTTACTATGTGCTAAAGAACTGTGAAAATTTCTTTATAACTGTTATCTCATTTGATCCTCACAACAAACTTGTGAGCAAGATGCTATTATTATTCCCTTTTAAACAAGTAAGAACACCAAATAAGATAGTGGTCAAGTAACTTGCATAGAGTCACACAGGTAGAAATTCTATGAGGCTGGATTTGAACTGAAGTCTTACTCCCTGCAAGCCCAACACTATTTACTATGTCACCTAGCTATGTAAAAGAATATGCAGAGTTCCATTTATTTCTTGTATTTTTA
>NW_026261945.1:0-11984 GCF_016432865.1 Antechinus flavipes | reverse complement strand
TTTCTATTTTATATCTCTTGCTTCTGGACTTTGTTGATAATATATAAAAATGCTGATGATTTCTGTGGGTTTATCCTGTATCCTGCAGTTTTGTTAAAGTTGTGAATTGTTTCTAGTAGTTTTTTTTTTTTAGTTGATTCTCTAGGTTTCTCTAAGTGTACCATCATATCATTTGCAGAGTGATAATTTGTTTTCCTCACTACTTACTCTAATTCTGTAATCTCTTTTTTTCTCTTATTGCCAAAGCTAACATTTCTAATACAATATTAATAATAATGGTGATAATGGCAGCCTTGTTTCACTCCTGATTTTATTGGGAATGGTTCTAGTTTGTCCCCATTACATATGATGCTTGCTGATAGTTCTAAATATATGCTACTGATCATTTTAGGGAAAAGTCCATTTATTCCTATACTCTCTGGTATTTTTAATAGGAATGAGTGTTGGATTTTATCAAATGTTTTTTTCTGCATAATCTTAATATGATTTTTGTTATTTTGGTTATTGATATAGTTGATTATGCTGATAGTTTTCCTAATATTGAATCAGCCTTGTATTCTTGGTATAAATGCTACTTGGTGTTAGTGTATTATCCTGGGGATAATTTTCTGTAATCTCATTGCTAATATTTTATTTAAGCATCAATATTCATTAGGGAGATTGGTCTATAATTTTCTTTCTCTGTTTTCAACCTACCTGGTTTAGGTATCAGTACCATGTCATACAGGCTATACAGCCTGTATATTGCCATCTGATTTAAGAATAAATGCATACTCTGTGATTGAAGAAATTCATTCTTCAGGTCAAACAAGGAGAAGATACATTCCTTTTGACTTGGAAATTATCAAAGTTCTTAAAAAGAGTTGCACTTTTTATGGCGCTACATTGTCTTATGTTAAGATGGTACTAGAGAATTTTGCTTTTGAAGTTTTAACTTCTAGTGATTGGAAATCTGTAGCAAGGTCATGTTTAGAACCTGGAGAAAACTTGTTGTGGCTTTTAGAGTATAGTGAACTCTGTAGAATACAAGACCCACAAAGTAGGCAAACTGGAGTTAATATACCAATCACCTTTGATCAACTAGCAGATACAGGTTTTTATGCAGACACTGTAGCACAGATTAATTACCCTTTGATTGCATATGAGCAAATTGCTGCTGCTGCTATCAAAGGATGGAGCACCCTCCCAGGAAAACAAGATAGAGGAGAAACTTTCATGAAAACAGAGCAAGGTGCAAATGAACCCTTTGCTGATTTCATGGGATGTCTGCAGATACCTGTCATACAAACTTGGTAAAAATGCAACAACAGGAATAACAATAAAACGACTTGCATGGGA
The DNA here is from genome assembly GCF_016432865.1 of Antechinus flavipes. Classification (NCBI taxonomy): domain Eukaryota; kingdom Metazoa; phylum Chordata; class Mammalia; order Dasyuromorphia; family Dasyuridae; genus Antechinus; species Antechinus flavipes. Next base: position 10,646 of record NW_026261945.1, on the reverse strand, counting down.
AATGAAAGGATGTCCATCAATTGGAGAATGGTTGAGTAAATTGTGGTATATGAATGTTATGGAATATTATTGTTCTGTAAGGAATGACCAGCAGGATGAATACAGAGAGGACTGGCGAGACTTACATGAACCGTTGCTGAGTGAAATGAGCAGAACCAGGAGATCATTATATACCTCAACAACGATACTGTTTGAGGATGTATTCTGATGGAAGTGGATCTCTTCGATAAAGAGAGCTTTAATTGATCAAAGGTGGCAGAAGCAGCTACACCCAGAGAAAGAACACTGGGAAATGAATATAAACTGCTTGCCTTTTTGTTTTTCTTCCCGGGTTATTTATACCTTCTGAATTCAATTCTCCCTGTGCAACAAGAAAACTGTTCGGTTCTGCACACATATATTGTATCTAGGATATACTGCAACCCATTCAACATGTAAAGGACTGCTTGCCATCTGGGGGAAGAGGTGGAGGGAGGGAGGGGAAAAATTGGAACAGAAGTGAGTGCAAGGGATAATGCTGTAAAAAATTACCCTGGCATGCGTTCTATCAATAAAAAGTTATTAAAAAAAAAAAAAAACCCTGCTTTTAATCTGTAGAACTAGTAAAATAAATCATTGGAAAAATCCACTGAGAGATTGGAGCCAAGATGGAAGAAAGGACACATGCTTCATTTTGAGCTCCCTTCTATCCTCACTACTGATTACCAAATTCAGCCTCTGTAATAGTGCCTGACTGGCAGAATTCATGAATATTGGGAGTGCAACAAATTACCAGCTGAAGATAACTTGGAAGATTGCCTGAAAAGGCCTGTCTTGCTCTTGGGCGGGAGGAGGCCAGTGCAGACAAGGGAGGCAGAACACGGAGGCTAGCACACGCTCAGCAGACCAAGGGTGGGGTACAGTCTCCACGGGTGGAGAATTTTCAGGGAGGACTCTACCAGAGGCTGGCTGCTCTGCTTTGGTTGCAAAGCAGTAGATCAGCAGAGAAGTTACACAAACGCCAAAGGGGAGTGTACCCCCAAACACCAGAGTTTAACAGGACCTGGCCACACCCACCCAGCACCAGGACTCAGCACTACTGGAGTGCAGTTGCATAGCCGCATTGTGCAGCAAAGGGCTCTGCCCAGGGCAGTGACACTTCCACAGGGCAGCTGCTCTCTATATAGCTATAAATTCATTTACATCCTTTGACCTAACAATACCACTACTAGCTATGAATTAAAAGAGAGATTTTTTTTTTTTTACGTAAAAGGACTTATAAGTACAAAAATATTTGTAGGAGCTCTTTTGTCAGGAGAAAAAAATGAACAAGGAGAAACCCACCAATGGGGAATGGCTGAATAAATTATGGTATGTGATTGTCATGGAATATTATTTTTTGTAAAATGTTGGGCTTAGAAAAAACTGGAAAGTCCTCCATGAATTCAAGCAAAGTGAAAGGAAGTATATACAAATTAATAGCAATATTTTGAGATGACCTATTTTAAATGACTGCTATTCTCAGCAGTATTTCTTCTTTTCTCCCTCTTCCTTTCTCTCTCTCTCTCTCTGCTTTTCTCTCTCACCTTCTCTCTGTCCCTCCCTGTCTTTCTCTCTCACCTTCTCTCCATCCCTATCTGTCTTTCTTTCTTTTTAACTTTATTTTTCTTGAAGGCTTTTTTTCTTTTTTATGATGGAAAATCTATGTTTTCTTTCTCAACATGATTTTGATGAAAATGTATGCATAACTTCACATGTGATTTCTTAAAGGGAGCTGTGGGAAGACTCCAAGCAGAGAATCTGGAGCTCAAACCTCTAGAAAACAAATGTAAAAAATTGTTTGAAATGTAACTGGAGAATAATTATAAATAAATGAATTTTTTTTAAAAAGAGATTATAGGAACTTATCACCAGGATAATACAAAATGGCCAAGTAATATTAATACCAGAATTACAAAGCTGACTCAATATCAGAAAAACTTCAGCATTATTGACTATTTCAATAAACTAACAGAAATTATATGATTATCTCAACAGACAGAGAAAAAAGCATTTGACAAAACGCATGCCCATTCCTATAAAAACAACAAGAGAGCATAGAAATAAATTGTCCTTAAAATGATAAATACCATCTATTGAAAACTATCATCAAGCATTATATAGAATGGAAAAAGGTAAGAAACATTCCCAATAAGATTAGAGGTGATATAAAGTTGCCCCTTTTCACTACTACTATTTAATATTGTACTAGAAATGTTAGTTTTATCATAGGGGAACAAAAAGAAATTGAAAGAATTAAAGTAGGTGATGAGAAAACAAAACTCACACTCTGCAAATGATATACTAGCAAGAATTAATAACTTTAGCAAAATTGTAGGATATAAAATAAATCCACATAAAAGAGAATGATAGCGATGAGATGACATACCAAAATGTATGAGATGCAGCCAAAATAGTATTTAGTATAAAATCTGCTTCCTTAAATTCTTACATAAGGGAAATACAAAAAGAACAGATCAATGAATTGGGCATGAAACAAAACAAATACAAAATATATCAAAACAAAACAAAACTAAAAATCCTAGTAAGATAATGAATTTAAAAATCCCCAACTGAGTACCAAATTGAAAATCCTCACAATCAAATGTGAGTTTCAAAATATTTAAATAAAACAAAAACATATAAGGGGAGTATAGACTAATAAATCTAACAGCTGCTTTAATGAAAAAAGGATCCAAGTCATTAGTTAATTTGATTTAAAAAAAAAAACTTCATGTCCATTATCAAAAAAACAAAAAAAGTAAAATTATCACCCAATGAAGATATTAAAACAATCATTAGGAAATATTTTGCCCAATTCTCTGCCAGTAAATCTTACCATATGAGAAAAATCAATGAATATTTAAGAAAATATACATTACTGAGATGAATAAATCAGGAAATTGGATGCCTGATTAAATAACTGTATTTTAGAAGAAGAAATTTAACAAGCCATTATTCAACCCCTTAAGAAAAATAACCCACAGTGCCAGATGGGTTCACTCTGGAATTCTAATAAACATTCAACGAAAACGTAATTCTAATACTATACAAATGATTTGGGAAAATAGACAAAGAAAGAGTTCTACTATTCCTTTTTATGGCACCAGTATGGTACTATACCTAAATCAGTAAGGCCTAGGCCAGAGAACAGTCTCTAGACTAGAGACTCTGTCTCTAGGACAGAGAAAGAAAATTATAGATTATTTTCCCAAAGGAATGGTGATGCAAAAACTTCAACTCAAATATAAGAACAAGGAGATTGCAGCAATGTATGACAAGGATTAGACACTATGGCTAGGTCGACTTTATACCAGGAATGCAAGTTTGGATCAATATTAAGGAAAATATCAATAGAATTGTCTATATCAAAAACAAAAGCAACAGAAATCATATGATTATCTCAAAAGGTGCTTTAAAAAGTTTCTCATAAAATACAACACCCATTCCTATTAAAAGCACTAGAGAGAATAAAAACAGCTGACATTCTTTAAAATGATAATGAGCATCTATGTAAAAACATCAACAAACAATATCTGTAATGGAGATCATCTCAAAAACTTCCCAGTAAAATCAGGGGTGAAGCCAGGATGTCCATTGTCACCACTATTTTTTGACATAGTACTACAAATGTTAGCCACAGCAATAAAAGAAGAAAAATAGAAGAAATTAGAACAGGCAATAAGAAAACAAAATGATCACTCTTTGCAGATTATGCATAATTGTATACTTAGAGAAACCTAAATCAACTAAAACTCTATATGAAATAATTAACAACTTTGGTAGAGTTGCAGATAAACCCACAGAAATCATTTGCATTTCTTTACATGATCAACAAAGTCCAGAAGCAAGAGGTAGAAAGAAAAATTCCATTGCAAATAACTATAAACAATATAAAATTTCAGGAGTCTACTGCCAAAACAAACCCAGGAACTGACTGAGTATAATTACAAAACATTTTTGACACAAAAAATGTTATATTGGCAGGTTTTACCCATGAGCAATTAATATTATTGTTCATGGGTAGGACCGGGCAATACAATTAAAAATGATCATTTTACCTACATTAATTTACTTCTTCAGCGCCATAGAAACCAACTATCAAAAAAAATCATTTGATAGAGCTAGGAAAAACAAACAAAACAAAAACAAAAATCCTCTGCTAGAACAAAACATCAAGAACATCAAGGGCATAAATGAAAAGAAAATATCAAAGAAAGTAACCAGTAGGATGCTCTGTACAGAGTCCAAATAGAATAGATTGTATATGATGGAAAAGATTTCCAAACGCTTCTCTTTGGGACAACATATTACTGTGTCAAACCTTTGAACATGAAAAAGACCCATATTTAGTATAAAGAGATTGATCAAAGAATCCATATTGAAAAAGTAAAATTTTCAGATTCCGTGTAATTTGCTGAACAGCTCCAACTAGCTGGTATAACTATATTTTTGTAGATGTATTTGTACATATAGATTATTGGGAAAAGGAGATCTAATAGGATCTCATTTGAAAAACTACACAACACTTCTCTAATGATCACACTGCCACAAAAGCTTATTTTATTAACACCAATACTTTTCAGGAACAATACTTGAGCACAGTAGATTTTTTAAAATCTAAAACACAAACACATGATCTTTTACGAATCAAAATTGTAGAGAATCCCAAAAATCCATGGATGGATGTGTATATATATATATATGGTGAATGTAAGTAGGTGATTTTGATGACTTTGATGGAGTAAGTGATGGTAAAGAAAAAAATGAAAAGAAAAAGAGGTAGGCTAATCTTGTATTGAAAATGAAAGCTTGCACTGCTTCTCAAGTATTAAAAGAAACAAGGAACGATTCAATGTGTTTCCTGGATGCTTTATGACAAAAGTCCTGTGGGATGAGATTGGATGGAAGGATGAATATCTGAATCAGTGGCAAGAGTACTCATAATGATAAGATCAAAGGTCCATCAAAGTATTTTATTGTATAATTCCTTTATTTGCATTTACCAATGTGCATATTCTTAAGAGAAATTGAAACATGGAACAGAAAATATATGCTACAATCCTCATGGGTGATATTAAGATTCTTAGAGAATCAACTGGATTATGAAAGTTTAAAACTTCTATGGGATAATCTCAACTAATTCAAAATCAATAAAGAAAACTGAAAATAATAATCACCAATAAACAATGGTTAATATGCCCACATGAACTGGTTTTTTTTCTCTTGCAGAGTCATAAATAGGGATTTTTTTTTCTTTTCATAGATAATATGTGCTTTTTTCATCCTTTGGCAATGATATTCAATTTTAACTATTGTTGTTCACTAAGTGTTTCAAGATTTAAGTTGTTTTTATTCTTCTAGAAATGTTGTTTTTATATTTTAAAACTTTTATTACTGTACCTTTTAGAGTCATCTAAGGCATTAACATTTGCTCCATTCTTTAGGAGAAATTCTGCCATATTACAGTTCTGTCCTCTAACTGCAAAAAAAGTGGTGTAAGGCCTTCCTGCAAAGTTACAAGAAAGATGTTGTTATATTAAGTAAGCATTCTATATTTACTGTAATTCAATTTATGACATTATATGAATTTGCTAAGGACATGATAAGAAAGCATGGAACAATGGAAGATTGGAGTGAGAAGACTAGAGCATAAATCTTATTTCTATTAGTTAATGCCTATGTCATCACAAAGCAAATTATTTTAGCTCTGTGAGCCATGTTTCCTTATATGTAAAATGATAAAATGAAATTAGATATCTTCTGGATTCTTTCTAGTTATTAATATGTAATTAGAAGATAAAAATTCAGAATTTATAAAAGACAGTTCATATAATTTCATGTGTATCATCCTTTCTTGCCAGATTATTGTCCAACTTATTTCCAACCTTATTTCCTCAAAACTCTATTAAGGTAAAGCTATATCCTGGCTGGGTTTGAAGTGGACTAGCTTTTTTTACCCGTTCTCCTCAGATACAAACAAACTCAACAACAACAATAACAACAGCAAGTAAAACAAATTAAAAAAAAAAAAAATCTTGTCCTGAGTACGTTAAACCTGGAAGAAAATCATTCACCTAAGTATTTTCCTTCTCTTACCACCCTCCTAATATATTCCTTGTTTTTCATCTCCCAAGTGGCAATGACAAAGAATTAAGCCTTTACTTTAAAAATCAGGAGTCTTTCAGCAGTTCTAGAAGGAAAAATGTGTAGTCATTAGGATAAGGAAAACATGTATTTAATTTTTTCCTGTGAAAATTCTGTCTCTGGGTAGTTAGATTTAGCAGGAACAAATTTCAAAAGGTTTTTCCTAAAAAAATATGGCATTTCTTCATGACAAATTCCCATTGCAAAGTTCTAAATGTAGAAAAGCATTGTAGATAATGTTTGGTAGTACTACTGCATTCTGGGGAGCAGACCTAATATATCATGCAACGAAGATCCTGGGGAGATGGATGTGATAGAATAGTCAGCAAACTAGTAACAAAGTCAGTGAGACCTAGATTCAGGGCCTTCAGCTGACACTCATATGCTGACTGGGTGACCCTGCAGTACTCCAGGACTCTCTCTAACATTGGGTTTCTTAACTTTTTCTTTGTCATAGACTCTCTTTTTAGAATGTTTTTAAATGCCTAAAATACATAGAAAATAAACAAAACTAATTACATCGAAATAAGCATAAAAGCAATGTATTCTTTTCAAAGTTAATGAATCCCAGTGGAAGAATCCATACTGTAAGATTAAAACATAGAGCAAGCGCTGAGCTAAATTAGTGAAGGGAATTTCCTTCTTAGGAGTTCCACTGTGACTGAAACCTGTTCCAGTGTCATGGGTACTCTCCTCACCTTCCTCATCCATCCATCCTATATTAGAAAATTCTGAAGACTAATGAACTTTGACTGCAGAATAACTTTAAATTATTTTCATTAAAAAATGCTTCCAAAAATAAATGAATTATAAAATATGTTCATTGTACATTATTTTTTAGCTCTTAATCTATTATACAAGATTGTTAGTTTCTACCTTGTTTTTTGCTTCAATATCAGCTTTATAGTGAAGCAGTTTTGCTGCTAGGCCTATTCCCAGAAAAAAGGAAACATAGTGAAGAGCATTGTTGCTGCCATCCCCAATATTAGGGTCTGCACCATGTTGAAGCAAGATAGTTGCACACTCCTCTTCACACTGTATTGCCTGTCAGCATAATATATACAAAAAAATAATAATGTGATGTAAAATGGAATATATTCAAACATAATTTGTGATATTTAAATAAGTTATTTACTAACTTTTCTTAATCAAAGACAGAAATCCAAATCCATTTCAATGAACAGCATAGTTAACGAATGTGTACCTTCATGAAAGGCGTTCGACCGTCTCTGTCCAACAAATTCAGGTCACATTTTCTCTCTATTAAGAGAGACACAACAGCTGGATGTCCATTACAACAGGCCAGATGAAGACATGTTCTACAGAGATAAGAGAGCAATGTGATTGTTTGATACTATACTACGGCAATCAATATTGTACCATTGTTAGGATAATTTTTAATTGATCAATTAAATTAATAATGCATTATTCTTATGCCTAAATTGTACATAATTTCCAAAATAAATGGCCACTAATGTTACCTAAATACATACATACAAAATACGCCTTAACTCTCATTGCTGGATAGGATACACAAAATATCGCTAAAGCAGGAGAAATATATCTAGCAGGTAGGTGTAGATTTCACTACAGCTTAGCAAGGAACTTTACTTAGGTTCTGACCTGGACTGCTTCACCTCTCCTGAGGTAATTTCCTGGCTCCTTGTACTTTGGGATTACCCATACTAAAGCCAAATAGAGCAGAGACCCTACTGGCATGGCCCACTGCGATCCAGAACTCATGAATTCAAGAGACTTGCCAGCCTCAGCTTCCCTGTAACTGGGAGTATAGGTGGGCTTCACTCTGCCTGCTAGTTAAGTCTAATAACTTTTCCCACTAAGCTATCCATCCATAACTACAAAATATTTAGTGAAGCAGTTGCCTCATCAAAATCCCTTATACATTTACATATTGTATCTTTGTACTAGCACATGTACACGCTTGTGCATTCTCTACCAACACTCACGGAAATGCAGCACTGTACAGTTAAAGTGGCTCTAGGTCGCCACAGGCTATTCCAGCAAGGTAACCATTTTGGCACTTCTGCCATGGTGGAAAGGGCTTGCAGTAAGAGCCTGGTATGTCTGTTGTCCATGGACCAACCTAACTTAAGATCATAAAGCTTTTACCAGGTTGGTCAAAGGAGGATGAATTTTTCATTGATGATATATTTCAAAGTACATCGTTGTTGTTTAGTCATATCTCCTCATGTTGAGTTTTCTTGCTTCTAGTAGTTTGCCATTTCCTTGTCCAGCTCATTTTACATATAAGGAAACTGAGGCAAACAAGATTGATAGTCTTGCCCAAAGTCACACAGCTAGTATCTGATACTGTTGGAATCCTTACTAACTACTAACTAATTAGAGTTGATCTAATCTTACAAGAAGATGTTTTGGGCAAAACCTGAAACAAGGTACTAAGTAGAACTAATTAATACAAGGCTTGTGTTCACACCTTTACTCATTGGAGTTCAATGAGTTCACACCTCCCTTGAAGCTCTTTGGGCCAGAGAGCACTATGGGAGAAAGGAGCATAAATAGAGCTTCAATGGGCCAGTCGAGGAAGTTCTTCAGAGTGAAGAAGCTACAAGTCGAGATTTCACCGGAGTGACATGAAGAGTGTTGCTGGTTCTGGAGGCTGAAGAAAGCAGAGGCAGAAGCAAAGGACAAAGCGGCAAGAGCTCTTGGAACCAAGCAGAGAGATAGGCCTCTAAGCTAACCGGGCTATATTGGAGATAATAAAAGATCTGAACTTTTATCACCTGGCGGCGTTTTGAGAAGAAAAAGCTCACCACATTTTGGCGCCCAAACAGGGACCGATTCAGATCCATCTGAACTAGATCACAACATTTTGGCACCCTGAACGTGGGGCTAACAGAACCCCTCAGTGAATTTCAGTGGAAAAGCTCCGATCCTGATTCAAGTGGAAAAGCCTCTGATCCTGATCCAGTGGAAAAGACTCTTCAACCCAGAAATTAGGGTGAGTGCAACAAAGAAATTTTGTTAGAAGAGTTAAAGTATAATTTCAGCTAAGATGGGACAGATATTTAGAAAACAGCCTGTTTCTGTTCAAGGAAAATGTTTAGAGAGCATTGTCAAAGTTATGGAAAGCCAAGGTTTAATTATAAGTTTACAGAAAATCACTGAACTTTTACAAACTGTAAAGGACATATGTCCTTGTTTCTCTCTTGATAAGGAATTAGATCTAAGTGAATGGAAATTGGTTGGAGAGGATCTTTGTCAATTCTATGATAAAAATGGGCCTAACTCAATAATTAATACATATAATGTAATACAATTGGCTATAAGAAGTTATTTAAGTGATAGAATGATGAAAAGGAAAGTACAGGAGGAAGAAGTGCCAACTTTACTAGGTGAAAAGGAGGACGAATCAGATGAGAATGGAGTTAATTACAGTTCTGAGTGTGATACTTCACAGCAGGAGGAATTAGATGATTCCACATCTCATGACCCTCCCCCTGCAATTAACCCTTCATGTGTGGAACAAGGGGGAGGGAGAGAGACAGAAACACAGTCAGCTTCTCCTGTAAAGCAGAATTTGACAAGATTAGAAAAAGCATTAATTAAAGCAAAAAATGAAGGAGAAGATATATCTGATTTTATAAATGCATATCCTGTGATTGAAGAGCTCAACTCCTCAGGTTAAAAAGAGAGAAAATACACTCCTTTTAATTTGGGAAAAATTAAAGATTTGAAAAAGGATTGCACTCTTTATGGGGCTACATCATCATATGTGAAGATGTTACTAGATAATTTGTCTTATGAAATCCTAACCCCGAATGACTGGAAATCCATAGCAAAAACTTGTCTAGAACCGGGACAAAATTTATTGTGGCTTTCGGAGTTTCATGAATTATGTAGGATTCAAGCCCAACGCAATAGGCAAACAGGAGCTGTTGTACAAATCACTTTTGACCAACTAGCTGGTGAAGGTCAGTATGCAGAGAGTTCAGAACAGATTTATTATCCCATAACAGTGTATGAGCAAATTTCTAAGGCTGCAATAAAAGCTTGGAATTCTCTCCCTGGACAGAAAGATGGAAATAATGCTTTCACAAAAATAGAGCAAGGTCCCAATGAACCTTTTGCAGATTTTGTGGGACGTCTGCAAACAGCTGTAATAAGAACCATTGGAGATAATGCTGCCACAGAAATAATGACTAGACATTTGGCTAAGGAAAATGCCAATGAGGTTTGCAAGAGAATTATATGGGGACTAGACAAAAATGCTTCTTTAGAGGAGATCATTAGACGCTGTGCCACAGTGGGCACAAATGCTTATTATGCCCAGACTATAATGAACATGGAAAGACAAGGTCCTTCTTGGCAGAGGAATTCTAGAGAAACTCGTTGATGTTTTCATTGTGGAAAAATTGGACATCTAAGAGCCCAATGTAGATACAGAGATACAATGAGAAGACAGGGTGAGAGAAAACCCAAAACCCCATGTCCAAAATGTA